>NC_061120.1:80797370-80844560 GCF_002878395.1 Capsicum annuum | reverse complement strand
AAAGTTTAGTTTTGTATTATAATTTCAAAATTTATATTAATCTTTTACATTAGTTTTTAGATCAATCTCTATCATTAATATTTTTGAAATTATTCAATATGTATCTTTTACATCTACAATAGATTGGTCACTCATCAAGTTATTTCTCATTGTAGTAAAATTACAACATAACAAAGTTATTCTTAGAGTTGCAATAACTAGTAAAAAGTTTATGCTTTTATACTATCATGCACTAAATTATTATCCTTCCAGGCAAGTTCACTAAGTTAAGCATGCTAATACAAATACAATCAAAAAAATTAATTATAATAGATAAAAAATCACATGATGGATAATGTGAAAGTAGTAATGCAATTATTTAGAGAAACATCTCAAAATTAAAAATAAGTCATGAAACAACTAGTATTAAACCATCTTTAATTGTTATAAAATATAACATGTCTTATTTTAATACTTCAAACTCATATCTTAAGGAGGCCAACCTGTAAAAAAACTTTAAATGACATGATAATGTAAGTAATTCATTACACTAAAGATGTATATAATTTAATTTTATTTATAAATTTTAAGTTAAAACCACAGTTAGCTTTCCACTTGATTATTGGTCTCTTATTACTTGATTTGAGTTTGTTAGAGTTTCATCACTATTTTTTAGGATCAAGATATAGTCTGAAAATTAACATAAGAGGTTAGATTCTATACATTGTATAAGATCATTTGGTTCTTCTTTTCCAATTTAGGTCCATTTGATATGAATGAATCAAAAATAGTATGTGAAAACCAATTAAATTTTGAATAACATTTAAAATATTCTCAATTCGAAATATTTAATTTAATTCATACTTTTGAGGTAATACTAAGAGTTCTTAAGATGCTAAGAAGAATCTGTTATGAAGTATTCTAATTGCAAAATAGTGGTATGATAAATTTTTAAGCCAAGAAAGTCATGAAACAAAAATCGACAAAAGTTATCACAAACTATTTTAGAAATTCTCTGAATTTGGGTCAAATGTTTTAGAAAATTTATTCTAATCTCTAAATATGTAGAGGGTCCAGTACCTCTTAAATAAAAGATCTGCGAATATAATTTTCAATGCATTATATTATTCGCACAAAAAGCTTCAAAATAGCGAGATATTCACATTTTTGTGAGAATGTGCAAACAGGCATGTGAAGTGATCCCCCTTGGTTGGAGGAGCTTAATAATTATTATCTCCTTTGTATTTTAACCTATTTTTATTAAAATGCCAGAAAACTCATCTTGCTAGATTGAAAGTCAAAATATGTTAGTTGAAGCCTTGATTCATAGATCTATTGACAACTTATCGTATCTAGAAGCTGAGAGGCGGGAGTGAGACTGAGAGCTTCAACAGTAAGCTAGTGTGAGAGTAGGTAGTTAGACTCAGGTGATAGTGGGGTCATAATTTAGCATGGAGATGGTTTCATCCACAACTACAAAGGTGAAAGAACAATTGTATGAGGATCCTATTCTGACAAAACCTAGGAACAAGGCTCAGTAGAAGTAGTCTTTAGCCTTTTGGGTGATAGGAGATAGAGTATTAAGGTACAAGGATAAACTTTCTGTTCCAGATGTTGTAGGACTTTGACAGTAGATTATGAAAGAGGCACATCATTTCCTCTATCTTAGTCACCTAATTTTGACAAAGATGTACCATAATATTAAAGAGATGGATTGGTGACATGAGATGAAAAAAGACATTGTCAAATTTACACGATTCAAAATTATAAAAATTGTGATGACACCTATCCCAACCCATCCATGACCGGTAAGCATTACTCAAGTACTCATTATACTCAAAGTAAAAGCAATAGTAAAAGAGTTCGTACATGATGAAGACAATGACAATAATAAAAATAGTGACAACAACAACAACAACGACAACGACAACAACAACAACAATGAAGACAACAATGAAGACAATGACAAAAACTACGACGATAATGCCGACGATAACAACAACGATGACAACAACAACAACAACAACAAAAATGACAAGAAAAATAATAATGATAACGGCAACAAGAACAACATCAATAAGAACAACAACAACAACAACAACAACAGCAACAACAACAATAGCAATACCAACAACAACAACAATAATAAGCAACAACAAAAGCAACAACAACAACATCAGTAACAATAACAACAATAATAGTAACATCAATAACACCAGCAACGACAGGAATAACAACAGAAACAACAACAACATCAATATCAACAGCAATAATAATAGCAATAACAAAAATAATAGCAATAGCAATAACAACTACAATACTAAAATCAACAGCAACAGCAATAATAAATGTAATAAAAACAATATCATTAACAACAACCATAATAAAAATAACAATTGCAATACTAATAGAAATAACAACAGCAACAACAATAACAACAACAACAACTATAATAATAATAGTAGCAACAACAATAACTGCAATACCAATAGTAATAACGATAGCAATAACAACAATAATAATAGTAGCAATAGAAACAATAATAGCAGCAACAACAACAAATGCAGTAATAACAATAATAAAAACAACAATAACAATAACAGTAGTAATAACAATAACAATAATAGTAATAACAGCAACAACAAAAACAATACCAATATCAATAATGACAACAACAACATCAATAATAATAACAATAACAGCAATAATAATAGCAATAACAAAAATAATAGCAATAGCAATAACAACTACAATACTAAAATCAACAGCAACAGCAATAATAAATGTAATAAAAACAATATCATTAACAACAACCATAATAAAAATAACAATTGCAATACTAATAGAAATAACAACAGCAACAACAATAACAACAACAACAACTATAATAATAATAGTAGCAACAACAATAACTGCAATACCAATAGTAATAACGATAGCAATAACAACAATAATAATAGTAGCAATAGAAACAATAATAGCAGCAACAACAACAAATGCAGTAATAACAATAATAAAAACAACAATAACAATAACAGTAGTAATAACAATAACAATAATAGTAATAACAGCAACAACAAAAACAATACCAATATCAATAATGACAACAACAACATCAATAATAATAACAATAACAGCAATAATAATAATAATAATAGCAACAATAATAACAACAAAAGCAATAACAATAACATCAACAACAATAATAACAACTGTAGTAATAGAAACAATAATAATAACAATGACAATAATAACAATAATAATAAAAGCAATAGCAACACCACCTCCACCAACAATAATAACAGTAATAACAACAATAGTACAACAACAACAACAGCAATAATAACAACAACAATAATAATAATAATAACAATAACAATAGAAAGAATAATAACAACAATAATGATAAAAATAGCAACAACAATAATACCATAAATAGCAATAATAAGAACAATAATTACAATACAACAATAACAATATCAACAATAATAACAACCACAACAACAATAATAATAATAACAACAATAAAAACAACAACAACAACAACACCAACAATAGCAGTAGCAACAATAATAATAATTACAGCAATAATAACAACTCAAATTAAACTAAATAAAAACTCTAAAATTTTCAAAACTTAGTTGTTATAAGTATAAAAGTGACTCTAATACAGAATATCATACTAAAATATATAAAATTATTTGAGAAAGCAAAGAAGATCAAAATAAATAATAGAGGAAGTGAGACAGTCTTTGAGGGTAGAAGCTTACTACAACTTCAAGTCAAAAATATCACATGAATCAAGTTTTGTGTTGTTCACATATATTGGGATCTACTTTCTAAAAACACAAAAAAGTGTAAGTGAGTATAACCACTGCAACAACAATCATAGCACTAACAACAACAACAACAACAATAATAACAGTAACAAAAATAACAACACTAATAGAAATAACAACAATAACAACATCAGCAGCAATAACAACAACAATAATAATAATAACAATAACAATAACATCAATAATTGTTGCAACAACAACAACAATGACAACAATAGTAACAATAATAATAACAACAATAACAATAATAATAATAATTTAAATGAAATTAAATAAGAACTCCAAAATCTTTAAAATTCAATTATTATAAGTACAAGAGTTTCTTTAATACAAAATATAATACTAAAAAGTACAATATTATTTGAAAAAGAAAAGAAGATAGAAACATAATAGAGGAAGTGAGACAATCTTTGAAGGTGGGAGCTCACTACAACTTCAAGTTAAAAACACCGCATGAATAAAGATTTATGATTTTCATGCAAATTGGGATCTGCATCCTAAAGATGCCAAAAAGTGTGAATGAGTACAACCACTTGTACACAGTAGGAGTTATAGATCGACCGAGCTTAAGTAGATACTATGTCGAATAAGGAATACGAAAGTAGCTCATACACAAAAAAGTCTCAGCAGTTTAAGATTAATAACTATTACAGTTCATCTCAAATATAAATATAATTCAAAAATGATGCAATGCAAATGCCTATTGATATACACCCCTCAAGTCGTGTGCTGTAAGGTAGGGCCCATGGGGACTCATAAGGTCCATATATTTCATGATTCAAAAATAGATCATGATGAAACTTATCCTAACCAATCCTTGATAAGTAAGTCAATCACCCAAACTAATGAAAAAAAGTAAAGTTTATAATAGCATAACCCAAATCCAAGACTTCTAGAGCAAATTCAAGCCAATATGAATCATAATTAAAATAAAAGTCTAAAAAAATCTCATAAATCCCTAAAATTTGGTGTCAATGTATACAAGCGTCCAGTACATAATAGAATTTGAGATACAGTTTGTATCTAAAAAGGAAAAATTAACATAAAGTAAGATAAAAGGAGGTCTGGAGTCATCTCTGAAAATTCTAGAGCACCTAGTACCTCAATAACCAATTCTAAATCCATATAAAATCAGCTACCACTTCTAATACCCATATTCTGAACTACATCAAAAGGGTACAGTAGGGGTGAGTACGGTCTAGTGGCATTCAGTAAGTATCATAGTCGAATGAGCAAACTAGGAAATAAGGTAAGTAAAATATACTTTGAGCACATGACCCGCAAGCAGAAAAGTCCGAAACGACAGCTCACACAATCTTCCCTAACAGTTCTAATATATGAATATACAAAATTAGGAACAACACATATACATATATACGCACACACACATACACACACATATATAAGTACATAGAAACTAATCACAAGTCAAGAAAATTTGAAAAAATCAAGCAAGATGTGTATGCAAATGCAATGCAGTGCAAAGTGGATGAGATGAATGATGAAATCCATCGTATAATTTTTTGTATACATCCACCAAGCTCATAGCTATCAGATAGGACCTATTGGGGATTCGTAACCCATATGCTATACCTCAATATTAATCTTAACTTACATCACTTCTCTGATTGTGTTAACGGAGAGGACTTTCTCAAAGTGTCTCAATTTCTTTCAAAAATAGTGGTATCAGTATCTCATGAATGTATATGTGTGGAATGAAGATGTAATGCTCACAATCAATTCAATATAATGATATTCAATCCATCCAACATGGATATATATAAATATAAGTAAGCCTAAAAATCAACTCAATATGTCCAAAATTCATGATTCATCAACTTCAATAAGACACCATCAGAATAAATATGTATGTACAAAATTAATAATTTCATATCAACTTCAAACTTGGGTATTTTATCATGATAAAGGAAATCAATCCTTGGATAAGGCCTATATTAGAAAAATAAGCTCACGCATGGGCATCATATCTATAATAAAGGTACTTAGATGCAGAGATAAGGCCAATATGTCAAATAAAGCCCCTACATGGGCAACACACAATATCAGATATCAAAAACTAACCACAACAAAATATAAGCCCCTACACGGCCACACAATAGTAAAAATTATCTCAAAATATAACCCCGTAGTTATTTCCCCAACCCATAACATTATTTACTTATTCATTAGCTAATCAGCTCAATCAAAAAAAACTTAAGCCAAAACCTACCTCAAAATAATGGATCCCGGTCCAAAGTACTTCGACCTGGATCTTTCCCAACACAAAAGACCTTAAAACCAACTACAACATTCAAATATTGTATCTACGCGATAAAAAAAAGCTAACAATACCCATATTGCCCATATTTGGTTCGGGTCCAAAATAGATTTGAAAAATAAGTTTAAAATAAAAGGAATAAAATGAAAATTTTATTTTAAAAAAACATTCCCAAGGTTAAATGAGTCTACAAGAGAAAACTCACACGAAAGCGATTTAAAATAAGGTTTAAATTGAAGAAAAATCATTTTCAAGATTTACCGACAAAACCCCTCCAAAAATTCATCAAAAATCAAAAAGGATACAAATAGAATCTTATTTGAAAGTCATAATCCTTAGGTGTAAAGGACACTATAAGTGAAAACCCCAGCAAAAATGAGTAAGAATTGAAGCTCAAATCAATGATATACCAAATCTTTAAATTGGTGGAGCCCCCGCCCAATAAAAAAAATTAAGGGTGTCAAATGGGCGGGTTGGGTTGAGATTGAAGAGATTAAATGGGTTGAATTGGATATTGAGTTGGGTCATGACCTGCCCAATTCTACTTTGGGTTGAAAAGGGCTATAACCCTCTTTTGAAATCTTTAATTTAGAAGAATTTAGATAATAAAGTTTGGAGGAAATTATTTAAAATTGAGTTAGGAACCCACCCACATGAGCTTATACAAGAAATCTCCCTATCAAGCTCCCAATATAATAAAAATGGTGAAAATCATCAAACAGCGGATAAAACTCCAAAAGTGGGCTATTTTTAGTAAATAAGAGGGGTTGTTAACCGCACATTGATCATTGACTGTACGCATTGACCATTGATCACGCGTGCTAACTGGACAACAAACTAAAAAAAGCTTATTTTTTACCCTCGAAACTCATCCACAATCCTATGAACTTGAACTAATAGTGCAAATTGATCATAAAATACATTTCGAATCTAATGGAATCATGTAAGTTTTGAAAAAAAGGTTGTTTTCATAAAATCAACCCTCGAGAACCCTTTTTAATATTTTACAAATAATGAATCAAAATGAGATATAAAAGTTTTGAAATAACCAACATTTGTATTAACCTAAATTCACCATTGTGGGTCTATTGGCGTTGTCAGTTGTCATCCTACATTTGGATCAAGAAATATTGATTGAGGCCAACTATTGGCTCTTAAAGCCTCAAAATAACCTCAAACTTACCCAAAGTCCTTGGGAATTATGCCAACCATTCCTATAACCCAAAATTAACATGTAGCAAATACAGGCATGGTTAAAATGGTCAAAACACATAAAGATAAAATTACCTAAATTCAGGTCATTAAAATATCCACCACTAAAGCTCTTGTTTGTCCTCAAACTAAAAGGCAAGGAAATATATAAATCAGTGAAAAGTTGAGGGTAACTACTATGTATGTCAGACTCGACCTTCCAAGTAGCCTCCTCCACAGGACAATGTCTCTACTGAATCTTAACCATAAAAATATTTGTAGAACACAACCATCTAACATCTCTGGCTAAAATAGAGACTGTAACCTCAATGAAGGTCGACTTCTCATCCAACTAAGCTAAATCCCATGAAGCATATAAGACTCATTGATATATAGCATCACATAGATACATGAAAAACTAGATGAATAGTTGAAAATCTAGAGGTAAGGCTAACTTATAAGCAAATTCACCAACTGTCTAAAGAAACTTAAAAGGTCTAATATATCTAGCTAAGCGTACCCCTCTGCCTAAACCTCATCATGCTCTTTATGGACGACATACAAAGGAAATCTCGATCACCAATCCCAAACTTCAAGTTATAAAGCCAATTTCCGTATAGATCTTTTGCCTACTCCAAGATGCTCAAAACCTATCTTGAATCACCCAAACCCTATCCAAAAACACGTGAAGCAAGTCATTTCTACATTGTCTAACCTTTGAATTCTCAAACCAAGAAATAGGAGATTAATAATTCCTATCGTACAATATCTCAAAATGGTCCATCTTAATACTTAAATTATAGCTATTACTATAAGCGAACTCTTCCAAGACAAATATTGTTCCCACTAGCCTCTAAATTTCATCATATATGCGTAGAGTATATCCTCTAAAACCAGAATAGTCTGCTCTGATTGACCATCTATCTGGAGTTGAAAAGTTGTGCTAAGGTCAACTCGAGTACAAAATATCTCCTTAATGGTCTACCAAAAGGTAGAAGTAAACACCAAGACTCTGTCTGAAATAATAGACATGGATACACTATAAAGATGAACTATCTCACGAACATAGATACAAGTAACTTCCTAGCACTAGATGAATCTAAATAGGGATGATATAGGATGACTTAGTCAGTTGATCTGCAATGACCTAAATACTTTCAAAATGACAACAAGAATGAGGCAATCCACTCAAAAAATCCATAGTGATCTGCTCCCACTTTTACTCTAGAATAGGTAATCTGCTCCCACTTTTACTCCAAAATGGGTAATATCTTAAGAAAATCACCTGGCCTCTTATAAGACCCCGCAAAATTTCTAAGATTAATTCAGTCCTTTAGGCTTGTCAAGAGATCTTAGACTTAGAAAATTCTAACTAAGTTTCCAAACTTAGTTTATTTTAATTCTAACTAAGCATCCAGATTTAGTTTATTTTTGGCCTTCAAAATTTAGCAATCTCATTTTGCGACCTTAATGTCCTTTAATAGTCCATATTTTTGTTAATTCATGACCAGGGAGGTCAATAGGTGTTTCCGGATAAGTTTTAAATTTTTTGGACCATGTTTGGTGTCCCAAAATAGTGGACCAATGCAATCTTGGCATGCTGCATCGCCTATCATGTTGGTTAACACTATTGCAGGTTGTTAGAGTCAAAACTACAGAGGCTTGGCGCGATGCATTGGGTATCGCATCAAAGCCGTCGATGCACTACGTCGCCAATCGTGTCGATGCCCAATTTTTAGTCATTAAATGTCTGCATCTTTAAGGGAAAAAGGGTCAATTTCCTACCCCTATATAAACCTATAACATGAGATCCAGCTAGGTTTTCACCAAAATATAGTTGTTTCTCTCAAATTCCCTCAAGAACAAATCTAGGGTTTTTAATTGAAGGTTCTAATCTAGGAAATTCCACCATTAATCTTCAAGAAACTTCCATCTAAGGTATGTCAAGTATTCATTCATAGATTACTTTCATCCATAAAGCTCAAGAATATACTTTTAAATAATAAATTATGATTTTTATGTTGTGGATTGATTTATGACCATGGTTATGTTGTCGTACGATTCTCAAGTTGGTATCTTTAATATGTTTTCATCAAATTATGTTAATGTATGGATTGAAATTGATGAAATTAAGTTGAATGAAGGAACTTTGATGTATTAATTTGATATTCATGCCTAAGCCCTAAGTCATGCATCCTAGGTGTTTGATAAAAAATGCCTAAGAGAATGGGAATTATGCATATAGCTCAATTGTGAGCTAAAGGGTAAATGCATGTTTACCCTCATGTTCAAAATATCTCCCATATTATTGTTATGCAATGTATTTTCTTGATGGAATGTTCATGGATTAGAGTGATGAAATCATGATATGTTTATATGCATTCCTATCCATGTACAAGGTTATGATTACCAACTTCTTCATGAAATCCCCAACTTATTGTATTATGAATTGTTGATATTGGTCATGTGTTCAAGAAGTATCGTGTCTTGTCAGTTTCATGCTATCGATTCCTAGAGGTATTTAATACTCAACAATTTAGCTGTGTGCCTAGAGCCAGTGCCATGTTTTAAAGATACTCTCATTCAAGCCATGCTCTGTAGAATTCAGTCTGTCTCATGACTCAGGAAAAACTTAGTAAACTCAGTAATTCTAGTAATCTCAGAAATCTCAATAGTTCAGTAATCTTAATAGTATTATGTCATTTAATGGAACTCAATGAACTCAATCCAATTTAGTTCAGTTAATCATGTCCAGTTTCTATTCAGATGGGAGTAGGATTCAGCACCGAGTAAACCCAAGGATAGGAACACACAATGCCAGCAGAGGGAGTGATTCATAGAAGCAATCCTTGTGTTCTAGAACTATATAGCTAGCATAAGTTGAGATATCAACACTGACAGTTGAGGGTTGATGAGGTGGATTAACACTGTCAAATGAGGGTCCCATCGACACTGCCAGATGAGGGCCACTCATAGCTTGTCTTTACCAATGGCGCGGTATTGACACCCTTCCAATTAGGGTTAAAGATTGGAACCCAACTCTATACAAAAAAGGGGCATGTTGGTTTGATGACTACTTCCCACAGTCTCAGTCTCAGTAAAGGAACTCAGATAGTCCTTTAGATTCAGGACTGTAAGATATAGTCACTCAGTTTAGTACGAAACTCAGCTAGTTCCATCAGGATCAAGACTGTCAGACACAGTCACTCAATTAACAGTATGTTAGTTATACGAAACTTATGTTATCAGTATTTAAACTCAGTAGTCAGTATTATCATGATCTCATTACAGTTACGTATTTAAGCATGTATTCTTATGTTTATGTTATTCAGTCAGTTAATATTTTTCATGCATATGAACCCAATGCACTCAACCAACGTCACTTTACATACCACTACATTCAAACGTACTGACACATACTTTTATTCTCCGTTATGCTATTTTATACCATATGTTCGGACACTCCAGTTCTTGATCGCACTTAGTTTTAGATTTGGCCAGCAGCAGTAGATTTGAAGTGAGTCCTCATCACTCAAAGATAGCCTAATTATTTCATTACTTCATTTGTTTAGTTTTAGTAGACGGAGTTAGTTGGGGACATGTCCCATCAACTCTACAATTTTCGAACAGTTTAGATGCTTTTAGACTAGCATGTTCAAAAAGTTTATTTTAGTTTTGGTATTGATATACGATATTCCTAGATGTTATGTTTTATCAGATATTTGAACCTTATGGCAATTTTAGCCCATCTTCCTCATTATACAGTATATTATGCAGTGCTCAGTTATAGATATCAGTCATGGGTTAGCTTATGGTCCTTCGAGATTGCTAGAACCGTGTAGTATTTCGGATAACAAATTTGGGGCATTACAAATTTTTTATCAGAGCCTAAAGTTCAACAATGTCCTAGGAAGTCTGAAAAGACCCATCTAGTAGAGTCTTGTGCATGGCTGTATTGTGCACTATACTTATGGATAGGAGCCTATGAGATATTTAAGGAACAGTTTCCCTTCTTTTAGTATTCCTGTCATGCGATTGAGCATGATCTCAAGTTAAACTCTCAATCTAATCCATTTCTCTCTTTATTATAGAATATGTCTCCTAAAAGGACTAATGAAAAGATAATCGAGAATCAGTCAGCACCTCCGTCTATTCAGGCAGATTCACTGGACGAGCATGTCTTTTATGGCAAATTTAGAACTAACTCCCTTACTTTATCTTACTCAGTAGTAGATCAGAGCAATCAACAGACTTTTTTCCCACCTAGGCATATGTTTCATTCCCATCAGATTGAGGTGGGAAAGTGTAGAAACAAAGAAAGAAAGAAAATAAAAGAGTAAAAATAGGAAATTTCAACTTTACCCAGCCCAACTCAGAGGGTGGTAACCTTTATTAGTTTCGCCTAAATTCATCTATTCTATTTCCTTTCCCATACAGTGCTCCAGTCCCTAAATTTAGATATAGGGCACCAGGACCTAGATCTCAGGGCAGTGTTAGCAGTTTCCGAACCAATCCCCTTTGTCATACTTCTGGTAAAAACCATAAGGGTATTTGTAAAGCTGGTAGTGATGTGTGTTTTGGATATGGCAAGTCACGTCATAGAGTTTTATACTATCCTAAGTCTGGTCCACGGAGTTATTTTAATCATCCTTCAGCTCAGTCTGATCGCCCGAATCAGCAAGGTGTCACTTTCAGTGCTACCAGTGGGCTACGCCTAAACAGACTCTATGCTCTTTAGTCCCGACAAGATCAGGAAAATTCTCCTGATGTAGTCACCGGTACATTATACATCTTTCACTTGCATGATTATAGTTTGCTAGATCAAGGAGCTTTTTTGTCTTTTGTTACTTCTTAGATAGCAGTTAATTTTGGAGTCTATCCCAAAATTCTAGAATAGCCTTTTTCAGTCCCTACCCCAGTGGGGAAAACCATCATAGCCTGGCGGGTATACAGTAACTTCTCGGTTATGGTATCTCAGAGAATCACCTTAACAGACTTAGTCGAATTAGAGATGACTAATTTTGATGTCCTCCTCATCATGGTTTGGATTTATTCCTGCTATGCCATAGTCGATTGCAGAAATAGAATTATCTAGTTTCAGTTTTTGAATGAACCTGTCCTTGAGTGGAAGGGTAGTATTTCAGCATTCAGAGGTCAACCTTTTTCCTTCCCACCTGCTAGGAAAATGATACTAAAGGACGAGTCTATCATCTTGTTCAAGTTAAGGACTTAGTTTCAAAACTCCCAGTCTTGATGTCAGTTCCAGTTATGAGTGAATATTTAGATATCTTTCTTGAAGATCTTCTCAGAGTTCCTCCTGAGAGGGAGATAGACTCCGTTACTGACCTTCTTCCAGATACCTAGACCATATCTATTCTGCTGTGTAGAATGGCACCAACAGAAATCAGAGAATGTGACATTCAAAAAATAGCTTTTAGAACTCGGTATGGTTATTTTGAATTCGTAGTCATGTCCTTTGGTCTTACCAATTCCCTAGAACCTTTCATGTACTTGATGAACCGTGTGTTCAATACTTAGACATGTTCGTCATAGTCTTCATAGATGACATTCTTGTCTATACCCACAATAAGCGTAATCCTATAGACCATTGCAGAATAATATTACAGACACTCAAATCCCATTAGTTATCATGACATCTACTCATGTCCTATATATTATCTCTATGATCATTGCTCATATTCATACATGTTAGTACAAAAAAATCATGTACATTTATGGTTCTTAGTATAAGGAGATCTAGTTCACCCAGTGTTGCAAATCATGTTCCATGAGTATAGAAACTTCAAAATCAGGTAATATAGCTTATACTCATACACTCAGGTCATGCTTTACAATATGCTCAGCTCACATGACTCATTCCCTACTCTCAGCGATCAGCCAAACTTAGATTATGTCACATATACCCTCAGTTTAGCTCCCTCGATAAAATCTGTGGTGTTGATATTCTATCCCCTAAGCCTCAGTTACAATGTCAGTTAAGTAATCGATTTTTAGTAAAAAACTCAGATAGTCCTACAAGACCATGGCTTTTAGTTATCAGTTACTTAACCATCAGAATTCAGTATCAGTCTAAACCTCAGTTATCAAAAACTAGCATTCAGTCTCAGTTATAGTCTTAGCTACGATTACCTTCTCAATTACCGTCTTAGCTACAATCTTAATCCCAGTCTGAGTCCAGTAGTTAGATCAAAATCTCAGTCAGTTTCAGCATTACTCGACCAGGGAATATTGTCACCAGTTACTCATTTATTAGTATTTTAGTATCTCAGTTTACAGAATGTTTCAAAATCTTATTATACGCTTGGTCTAGCATTTCTTAAAATAATATAGTTTTCACACATTCAAGCTCAGTTATCTCATGTTACCCAGTTAATCATTACCTTTTATGCATAATGCTCTATAGTTTCAGTCTAGTTATTCAGACTAAGTATAGTTCAGTCTTACATGCCAAGTATTCATATATCAACCATGCAGTTAATCAGATAAGTTAGTATATTTATAAATTCATGCTCAGCACCCATGTGAATATTTTCAGTAGTCTCAAGTGATGTGTTGTACTAAGGCAGAGAGTATAGTTGAAGGAGTATTCAAGGGATATGTCTAAGCTTGAAATTTTTAGATGTAGTGCTTAAGGCTTAGTCACTCTATCTTAGATGATGCTTCATAGGCATTGCCTCCTAATACAAGAATCTTCGCAATATGGTGATGCCCTATTCAGATGTCCTACTTAGAACAGGCTAGGGTTTTCTTTCTCCCTACAGTCACTAGAACTCTATAAAAGAGTGTTAGAGAAAGCCTCTAGTTGAGACTAAGTTTTCAGCATGAGTTAGTCCATAAAGCCAGCGATTCAGTTTAGCAGTCAGATAGATAAGTTCATCACATTTTGAAGTAGTTGGTACCCATAGGTTGACCCTCTATCTCTAATCTCAGGTGTAGGCATATGGCTCAGTTCAATCCACGATACTCAGTCCATGTCATACGTTATAGACTCAGTCATGTTCTCATATTCCCATTCATGCATGTTTAGAAAGGACCTCGAGTTTGAGGATTGGTGACTTCAAAACCTGAAATTCTCTCTCATGAAAAGAGTCGACAAGAAGGGAAAACTCAGTCCCCAATATGTTGGTCCCTTCAAAATTCTCAGTCGCTTTGGCAAAGTAGCTGATGAGCTTAAAATTGCCTTCATATCTAGTTTCAGTTCATCCAATCTTTCATGTCTCCTTCCCAAAGAAGTGAATAAGTGACCTAGCAGTTGTAGTCCCTGTTGAGGGTGTAGATATTCAGAACAGTCTCTCATATGAGAAAATTTCTAGTTGAAATTCTTGACTATCAGATTTGCAAACTGAGGAACAAAGAAGTCCCTCTAGTCAAAGTTCTTTGGTGGAATCAGTCCGTTGAGGGAGCTACTTGGGAAGCAGAAGTAGGTATGCAAACCAAGTATCCTCACATCTTCTCCGCAAACTCAGACTCAGCCCAAGATAATAGCTTTCCCTAAGCTTATTCAGTTTCATGTTTAGATATCAGTTACAAACTTGGTATATAGTTTATGCTCAGTTTTCTATTTCAAACTTGGTATCAAATACAATTGCATATTCAGTTATGTATTTATGTGTCAGTTCAGTCATGTATTCACGCATCAGATATGCTCAATCATCTTATAAGTACTCTCAATCACGTATTAATGTATCAACTCAATCATGAAATCATGCATCAGATATGCATACTCAGTATGAATCTCAGTAATGTTAGTCATGTACTCATGTTTTAGTTGTTCATATTTAGTATGTACTTTAGTTTATCATTTCTCCCATCTCAGTCAGTCTTATTCGAGGAAAAACATTCCTAAGGGGGAGATATTGTAAGACCTCGCAAAATTTCTAAGCTTAATTCAATCCTTTAGGCTTGTCAAGGGGAATCAGACTTAGAAAATTCTAACTAAGTTTCCAGACTTAGTTTATTTTTGGCCTTTGAAAGTTGGCAATCTCATTTCGCAACCTTAATGCCCTATTTTTGGCCTTTGAAAGTTAGAAATCTCATTTTGCGACCTTAATATCCTTTAATGGTCCGTATTTTTGTTAATTCATGACCAAAGAGGTCAATAGGTGTTCCCGAACAAGTTTTGAATTTTTCGAACCTCGTTTAGACCATGTTTGGTGTCCCAAAATAATGGACCAACGCGATCTTGGCACGCTGCATCGCCTATAGCATTGGTTAACATTGTTCCAGGTTGACAGAGTTAAAACTACTGAGGCTTGGCGCTATTATGGCGTGACACATCAGGTATCGCGTCGAAGCCTTCGACGTGCTGCAGCGCCAATCGCGTCAATGCCCAATTTTCAGTCATTAAATATCCGCATTTTTAAGGGCAAAAGGGTTAATTTCCCACCCCTATATAAGCCTATAACATGAGATCCAGCTAGGTTTTCACCAAAATATAGTTGTTTCTCTAAAATTCCCTTAAGAACAAGTCTAGGGTTGTTAATTAAAGGTTCTAATCATGAAGATTCCGCCATTAATCTTCAAGAAACTTCCATCTAAGATATGTCAAGTATTCATTCATGGATTCCTTTCATCCATGAAGCTAAAGAATCCACTTTTAAATGATAAATTGTGATTTTTATGTTGTGGATTGATTTATGACCATAGTTTTGTTGTCGTACGATTCCCAAGTTGGTATCTTTATTATGTTTTCATCAAATTATGTTAATGTATGGATTGAAATCAATGAAATTAAGTTGAATTAAGGAACTTTGATGTATTAATTTGATATTCATGCCTAATCCCTAAGTCATGGATCCTAGGTGTTTGATAAAATGCCTAAGAGAATGGGAATTATGCATATAGCTCAATTGTGACCTAAATGGTAAATGCATGCTTACCCTTATGTTCAAAATATCTCCCATATTATTGTTATGCAATGTATTTGCTTGATGGAATGTTCATAGGATTACAGTGATGAAATCATGATATGTTTATATGCATTCTTATCCATGTACAAGGTTATGATAACCAACTACTTTATGAAATCCCCAACTTATTGTATTATGAATTGTTGATATTGGTCATGTGTTCAAGAAGTGTTGTGTCTTGTCAGTTTCATGCTATTGAGTCCTAGGGGTATTTAATACCCTATAATTCGGTTGTGTGCCTAGAGCTAGTGTCATGTTTTGAAGATACTCTCGTCAAGCCATGCTCAGTAGAATTCAGTAAGTCTCATGACTCAGGAAAAACTCAGTAAACTCAGTAATCCTAGTAATCTTAGAAATCTCAGTAGTATTCCGCCAGTCAACGGAACTTAATGAACTCAGTCTAATTTAGTTCAGTTAATCATGTTCAGTGTCTATTCAGATGGGAGTAGGATTCAACACCGAGTGAACCCAAGGATGGGAACACACACTGCCAGCAGAGGGTATGATTCTTAGAAGCAATCCTTGTGTTCCAAAACTAGGTAGCCAGCATAGGTTGAGACATCAACACTGGCAGTTGAGGGTTGATGAGGTGGATTAACACTGTCAGATAAAGGTCCCAGCATTCTTTTAAGGGGACACTGCCAGATAAGGGTCACTTACAACTTTTCTTTACCAGTGGTGCGGTATTCACAGCCTTCCAATTGGGGTTACAGATTGGACCCCCACTCTATACAGAAAAAGGGCATGTCAGTTAGATGACTACTTCCCACAGTCTCAGTCTCAATAAAGGAACTCAGATAGTTCTTCAGATTTAGGACTGTCAGATACAATCACTCATTTTAGTACGGAACTCAGCTAGTTCCATCAGGATCAAGACTGTCAGACACAGTCACTCAGTTAACAGTCTATCAGTTATACAAAACTCATGTTATCAGTATTCAGACTCAGTAGTCAGTATTATCATGATCTCATTTACAATTATGTATTCATGCATGTATTCTCACGTTCATGTTATTCAGTTAGTTAGTACTATTCATGCATATGAACCCCATGCATTCAACCTACCTGACTTTGCATACCAGTACATACAGACGTACTAATGCATACTTTTCTTCTATGCTATGGTGTTTTATACCATAGGTTCGGACACTCAAGTTCCCGATCGCACTTAGCTTCAGATTCGGCCAGCAGGAGTAGATTTGAAGTGAGTCCTCATCACTCAAGGATAGCCATATTATTTCATTACATCATTAGTTCAGTTTTAGTAGACAGAGTTAGTTGGGGACATGTCCCATCAACTCCACAGTTTTCGGACAGTTTACAGGCTTTCAGACTAGCATGTTCGGACAGTGTTTTTCGGTTTTTATATTGATATACCATATTTCCAGATGTTATGTTTTATCAGATATTTGAACCTTATGGCAATTTCAGCCCATCTTCCGCATTATACAGTATATTATGCTCAGTTACAGATATCAGTCATGGGTTAGGTTGTGGCCCTTCGGGATTACTAGCCCCATGTAGTATTCCGGGTATCAGATTCGAGGTATTACATCTCTGATGCTCAACCATCACCTACTGACAACACAAGCAACAAGCTACAAAATCCACCTCATGCTTTTTCATACCAATCCACCAGTAAAGCTGCCTTAAATTATGATACATCTTAGTCACACCTGGATAGATGGAATATCTGGAACAATGTACTACCTCTAAAATCAATCTCACTCATCCACTACCTCTCAGTACATAAACTCATCCTCTAATCCTCAAAACTCCATCAAAACCAATAGATTGTATAAAAGTAATATCGCCATAACTTCAACACAAACCCGACGACTGCCAACTCTAAATCATAGGTAGGGTAATTTCTCTCATTAGGCATTAACAGATGAGAGTCATAAGCAATCACCTTACTCTCATAAATCAACACCACACCCAAACCAATATTAGAAGTATTACAAAGCACGGTAAAATCCACTCCCTTCTTAGTTAAGGTCGAAATAGGAGCCGAAGCTAAAAACTCCTTCAGCTTTTAGAAGCTCCTCTCATACGCATTTGATCATTGAAAACCCACCCTTTTCTAAGTTAACTAGGTGAAAGAATTAGAAATAGATGAGAAACCCTCTACAAAATACCAATTGTAACCCGCCAAGCCAATGAAACTCCAAATCTCAATAAAGGGAAATAGGTCTACCCCAATCACAAATCATTGTTATCTTGGATGAATTGACCATAATACCATTCTTAGTCACGACATGGCCCATGAAAGAGAAAGAATCTAACAAGAACACACACTTAGAAAACTTGGCACACAACTTTTCCGCACGAAACCTCTAAAGTACAATCCTCAAATGCTTCACATGATCAGCCTCATAAACCCAGTTGTCATTTGTAAATACAATCATAAATAAGTCGATATAAGGTTAAAACATATAATTCATCAAATCTATGAATGCTATTGGGGAAGTGGTCAACCCAAATGACATGACCAAGAACTCATAATAATCATATTAAGTTTGGAAGTTATCTTTGGAATATCCAAATCTCTCTAACCTTAACTGATGAAACCCAAATCTTAAATCAATCTTGGAAAATACCAAAACACCCTGAACTTGGTCAAGATGATCATCAATGCAAGAAAAATGATACTTGTTATTAACTATCACTTTATTGAACTATCTATAATCAATACACATATACATAGAACCATCGTTTTTCTTCATAAATAAAACAGGCATACACCAAGGAGAAATACTAGGTCTAATAAACCCTTTACCCAATAAAACCTATAATTATTCCCTCAACTCCATTGGGGCCATCCTATACTATAGAATAAAAATGGTCTTGGTACCCAACTCCACGTCAATAGAAAAATCAATATCACAATTCAGAGGCATACTATACAAATATGTCAGAAACACATCCATGAACTCATGAACAACCAAAATAAAATCCATAAGAAGTGGTGAAGCAATACTAGTATCACAAATATAAGCTAAATAAGACAAATATTCTTTCTCTATTATGAGATGATCACGTACAAAAGATACAACACCCTTTAGACCTAAATTAAGCATATTTCTCTAAGCTAACCTCGACACTCCTAGTATAGCTAATGTCACAGTCTTGCCATAATATTCTACAATAGCGTGCTAAGTAGCTAACCAATCCATACCTATGATAACATGAAAATCGACCATATCTAGGACAATCAAGTCTACCCACGTCTCACAGTCTGCAAATGTAACCACACAAGATTAGTTTACTCAATTTCCACTAATAAGTCTCCTATGGGGGTAGAAACATAAAGAGGTAATCAAAACGCTCACACGCAACACCAAAACCAAAAGCAAAATATGTAGACATGTAGGAGAATATATACTTAGTGTCAAATAACTCAGAAGCAAATTTGTAGCAAACTGAGATGATATCTGTGATAACAACATCAAAGGATTCTGCCTTGTGTATAGTAGGTATAGCACAACAATAACTATTTGCTTTCGAATTTAGTAACCTTATGACCACCATCACAAGCACCTCTACCTCTACCTTAAGCATCTCTAGCAGTACCCCTATCACTCTGTGAACCACTTCTCACTATAGAAATAGAAGAAGGTCAGAAAATACGTTGAGGAAAATCTTAGCCATATGGACAAACTCATCGTATATATGACATCCTTTACAACCTGACTCAATATAAGGAGGTATGGCTAAACTAGAACAACCACTCTGGCCTAATTTTTGGCTACCTAAAGTAACTAAACCAGAAGTTCTACCACCTGATTCCTGCATAGCAACCTACCAACCTACCATGATAACCACGGAAACTTCTACTAGAGAAATCTCTACCTTAGGTGGCATGTCCACTAAACTCAACATGACAACACACCTTCTTAGTGCCTCCTCAAATAGCCTGGATAGTAAACTCAATAATCTTGGCATGCTCAACAATACACTGGAAAGAATCCCTTAAAACTATTATCTAAGGTGGATCCATCTAATAAGTACCATATAACCCCTTCATAAACTTTTGAATCCTCTCAGACTCGATAGAGATGCTAGCAACTAAATACCTAGATAAAGTACAAAATTGAGCCTTATACTCAACAATAGTCATAGAGCCCTACTTAGAGTGATCAAACTTATTATGCATCTGATCTCTCAATCTATATAATACAATTCTCTCTAAGAAAGCCTTGGAAAATTTAGTCCAAGTCATAGCAGGTGAACATTCTATAACTTGCATATGACCTCCACCAATCCTTAGCCATATCCATCTACTCTTAGGTAGTATAAGCAACTCTATGAGCCTCATAGGAATCCTCGCCAATAGCACCACTGAACTTGGGCAGAAACAAGTGAATAAATCTCTCAAATCTTTTTTGATTATTAAAAGAAAAAATCAAACCCAAAGCAACTATTGAAATAGTAAGTCTAGTAGGAAATAAATCCACACGTGGACCATAGATAAAGGTTGTACCCCTGAACTAAGAACATCATAATTGGATACTAGTGCAGAAGGTAAAGCACCATTCGAAGTCTGAGGAATACCATAAGTAAGTGCGATACGGATGATGATACAAAACTCAAAACTAGAGGAATACCAAGTGCACTTAAGGGAACATTCTCCAAATAAGCTAATAAACAAATTAATATATCCTCTAAAATTGGAATAGTAGTAACCTATGGAATCTAATCCAACCCCATATGCTCAACCTTGATATTAGGAAAGGTCCTTCTTATGCTATCTCTAACCCGGACAGCTCTTCATATCCGTCTTTTACCTCAGGACTATCCATTACCCTTATGTCACACTATAGTCTAGGCTCTGTCATTGGGTACTGGCTTAGCATCCCCAGCCTTATGAGATCGAGTACTTGTCATCTGCATAGAAAATATGAAACACAAGTTTAGAATGTAGGGTATGAATAACCTGTATAATAAGGAATCAAATTAGAGAAGATTTTCCTAAATATATCTTAAAGCCTCTCGAAGATAGATACGAACATTTATGTATTAATTTGCAAAACTCTACTAGACATCATTCTATTATACTTATGAAATTAATGAACCTGGCTACTCTGATACCAATTTGTCATGACCAAAAAATGAGACATGATGGCACTTATTACGGTTGAGCCTTGACAAGTAAGGTAATCACCCAAACTAATAAAGGTAAAACAAAATTGATAATAACATAACTCAAATGCTAGACTTCTGGAGGAAAGTCAAGCCAACACAAATTATAATTAGAACAAAATTTTGAAAGAAATCTCATAAATCCAAAAAATCTGGTGTGAAAGTGTAAAAGCATCTAATACATAACAAAATTTGAGATATATGACTATCCTTGAAAATGAAAATTTGACATAAAGTAAGATAAAAAAGGTTTGGAGTCGGCGCTAAAATCCCTAGAGCATCCAGTATCTCGAATACCACTCCAAAATCCACGTTTGGTACTCATACTCGGATCTACACCAAAAGGGCACAGTAGGGGTGAGTATGGCCTACTAATACTCAGTAGGTATTAGTGACCAACTGAACAAAGTAGAAAATAAAATAAGTAGAATATACTATGAGCACGTCACCTGCAAATGGAAAATCCCCGAACAGTAGCTCACAATGTCTCCACTAACAGTTCTAACATATGAATACATAAAAATAAAAATAAATACAATGCAATGGAATGTGGATTGGATGAATGATGAAATCAATCACATGAATTTTTGAATACACCCATAGAGTATGAAGCTACCAGGTAGGAACCATGAGGGATCTCAACCCATATACTATATCTAAATCTCAACTTATTTCATCTTTTTAACTCATGTTCATGGCGATTATTTTTATAAAAGTGTCTCATTTTCTTTCAAAAAATAGTGGTACCAATATCTTATGAATATATATATGTAGAATAATATAAGTGAACTAAGAAATCAATTCAATATGTCCACATTTCATGCTTCATCAACTCTAATTAGGAACCATCAAAATAAATATGCATGTAAGACATTACTAATGTCGTATCAACTCCTAACTCAGGTATTTTATTATAATAAAGGCAACTAATGCTTGAATAAGGCCTATATTAGCAAAATAAGCCCACACACTAGCATCATATCAAGAATAAAGGTATTTAGATTCATAGATAATGTCAATGATGTCAAATAAAGCCCACATATGGGCAAAACACAATATCAGTTATCATAAACCAACCACAACAAAATATGAGCCCCCACACAGTCAAATAGTAAAACTAATCTCAACATATAAACCTCAAAGTTATTTTCCCTAACCCATAGCATGTTTTTACTTATTCATTAACTACCCAGTGCAATCTAAAATAAGTTAAACCATACCAACCATAAAATGAACAAATCTCGATCTAAAGTTCATTAGCCCAAACCTTTCTCCTCACGTACGACCTTAGAGCCAAGTAAAACATGCAAATATAGCATCTACATGTTAGAAAAAGCTAACGATACTCTTATTGCCCATATTTGGGCAACCTCTAAATTGGATTTAAATAATGAGTTTGAAACTAAAATAGGAAAAACTAGAATTTCATTATTAAAACACATTTCCAAAGGCTAAAGGTGTTTACAGGAGAAAACTCACACAAAAATGGGTTAAAATAAGGTTTAAATTGAAGAGAAATCATTTTTCAAGATTTACCAATAAACATCCCAAAAATCTATCAAAAAGGCCAAAAATGAAATCTTATTTGAAAATCATAATACTCAAGTGAAAAGAACTCTATGGGTAAAATACCAAGCTAAAACGAGTAAGAATCGAAGCTCAAATCAAAGAAATACCAAATTTTTAAATTGGGAGAAAAATCCCAAAAATCATATTTTGAAATCTTTAATTTAGAAGAATTTAGATAATAAAGTTAGTATAAAATGATTTAGGGACTTACCCGTGCGAACTTACACAAGAAATTTCCCCCAAAATCTCTCTCAAAAACGCTCAATATGATAAAATGGTAAAAATGAGCAAAAGGGGGATAAAACCCCAAAATTGGGTTGTTTTCGACAATTCCTTTTTTGGAAACCATGTACCCAAATAAGGACACTGAAGAAAGTCGGAATTTGCACTTAGATTATTTAGCATATAATTGTCTCTCCTTGAGCAACCCCAATAACACACGAAAATGAGCTCCATGCTCGTCTTAATTTTTCAGTAAACTAATATGCCATCAATAAAAGCAATAATAAATGAGTCCAAAAATGACTTAAGAACTTTATTCATTAGGCTCATGAAAGCAGCTGGGGTATTGGTCAAACTGAAGTACATAACTAGGAACTCATAGTGTGTATAATGATTTTGAAAAGATATTTTTTGGGATATCCTCCTCGCTAATCTTGAGCTGATGAAATCCCAAACACAAGTCAATTTTAGAGAATACATCGGCTTTTTACAACTATTCAAATAGGTCATCTATCCTAGGCAAGGGATATTTATCATGAATGGTCACCTTATTTAATTAGTGGTAGTCTATACACATTCTCATGATACTATTCTTCTTTTTCACAAACAAAATAGGCACACCCAAGGAGAAACACTAAGATGATTAAAACTTTTTTCTAACAACTCTTGAGATTAAGACTTCAACTCCCTTAATTTTGTTAGTGTCATACGATATGGAGGGATAGAAATGGATTGAGTCCCCAGTTCTAAATCTATACAAAAATCTACTTCCTGATCTAGAGGAATACCTAGAATATCACCCAAAAATACCTCTAAGAATTCACACACCACTAGAACTGACACTATAGGAAGGACTATAGATTTATCTTTCAAAATATGGGCTAAAAATTCCTTATGCCTCTTCTTTATGAATTTCTAAGCATGAATCAATGGCATAATCCTCATGGGATTAGGCTTAAAAGTACCTTCCCACTCTAAATTATCTATTTTGGGTATTGAAAAATAGCATTGATAAGTAGAAAACAAACTCATCTCCAATATACTACGAACTCCCTCATACCTAGAATAACTAGGTCTGACAGGGTTTTTAAATCCCATGACCATCATATGACATGCATAGTACACCTGACCAACATCTACAGACACCCCAACTATCACGAACACATACATAGGAGCATCAAGATATTCACAATCCAATTATCAATCTATTGCAAATTTCATAGACTCATACGATAGTGGAATAAGGATGAAACTACATAGAAACCATGTGATCAAAAACAAGAATAGTACTTGTGATCACAATATCGAAAGCTCTGCTTTAAGATTAGTTGGAACAATATAAATATGAGTCTTATCACCACCCTAACTACTACCTTAAGCTCTATTTCTACCAATCTATCCTCCACCTTGATTGACTTGGTTTCCAGCCCTCTCCTGGACACCACACCTACCTTGTGGATTATCCCTATAATTTTTCTCCTTCCCTATGACATGTTGGGACTAGAGCAGTAGAAGTTAGTTGCCAAGTTAACTGACCTACTGATAAGAAGTTAGGACAATACCTTTTGATATGGCCTAAACCTCTACATTCATGGTACCTAATTCCCAAAGCAGACCTATAAAGTGAATAAAATGATGGAGTGTGGCTACCAATCTAACAAGGCTAATAGCTGACCCCACATAGTCTCTCTATAGATACTGGCATGGCTGAATAATAAGGCCAAAATAAACCATAACCCTTTGAGAAAGTACCATGAACCTGGCCTAAGTTTTGTTCCTTTCTCTCATCCATATTTACCTCATCCTGTTTCTCAAGTTCTTCAAATTTCTTGACAAATTCAACTACATCTAAAGTACTTCCCAAAAATGGCCAAAGATAGGGTAGCCAACTAAATCCCAGAGTTCATACCCTTTATAAAGTACCTAATTTGCTCCTCCTTTGAGGTAATCAATTTTAGTGAATAGCATCACAAGGATGAAACTTTTCCTCATAGGCCACAACAAATATATTACCCTTCTCCAATCTAACAAACTCATCCTTCTTTGAATTATGATAAGTGCGGGGAATATATTTTTCAAGGAATACATTTTTTAACTATGCACAAGTAAGTAGAGGTAAGGCATTACTTTACTCTACAAATGACCTCCATTATTTCTTGAATTCATTTTACAGCTAAAAAGAAACAAACTCCACACTATACCTTTTAATAATACCCATATTGTGTAAACATTCATGAAAACTATCAAGAACTCAATGCATCCTCAAACTCTGTACCTTGGAGTATCGAGGGATATATTTTTATGAATAATTAGAATAGTTCATATTTATCATTAGTCATTACTGGCCCAATTACCTTTTGAGGATACACCCCTATTTTAGAGCCTTCATTCATTCTTGGTGCTACATAAGGTTATGGCTGGGACAGTTGGAATAACTAGAGCGTAGACAATTCTAGCCAAGCTACCTAAGAACCCCAACACTTGTTGAATCATTTCCATAGACAAAGGAAACAGAGCTAAACCATTTTAAGTTGGCACCACATTTTGCTGGAGCTACCTTTTATCTTTATTAACTACCTCTTTTTTATTTTGAGCATGGATTTGGGTATCTAATTTTGGGGAAGGGGACAGTGATATCTATCTTGATGCTTTTTTGTTGTCATGTGCTACACCCCTAATAGGTGTTATTCTTCATCTTTGTCTCCATGCTCTTACCTATAACTAAAAAAACATGCCTCGACCTACGGCCCTAGTAGCTAGTACATATGTGCTAACAACAATGAATACAGCTCAGGTTGAATGAGTATTCACCATGTGCAAACAAGAGTAAATAAGTCAGATACCAATTTAGATCACCAAATACCAATTGGAATCAAGTAATAACATGAAATAAAGAAATAAATGAATTATTTTCCTAAAGCCTTATAGCCTCCCAAATAAAAGTATAGACATCTCAGTACCATTCTACAAGACCTACTAGACTTGTTCTTATACAATGAGAACTATGAATCAGTGCTCTGATACCAACTCTAACACGACCAAAACAATCATGATTGGAACCTACCCTAAACTATGTTGGTAAAACCATATTATAGCCAAACTCTTAATGAAACCAAGTGTTTCCTACCCATCCACTTTAAATTAATCCTTAGTTTTAAACAAGTTTAAAAGAGTCTCTATTAAAGAACTTACTAGCTGTCAAATTAACATCAAGAATTCAAAAATAATAGAGTGTAAAAACCTCTATTTATTGTATTCCAAGACCTAAAGTGAAACACCCGAGAATATGGCCTTGCAAAATTTTTGGTCAATTGGTAGTGATCATGATATATATGTTGTGTTAAGTCCTTGTGGTGTGTTATTTCTAACTTGAGTAAAGACTTATTTGGTATGTGTTGAGGTGTTAAATTGTATCTATACTTACCTATCATAGTGGGAGAGAATTGATACACCTATACCTTGGACCATTTAGAAAACAGTAACCTTTTTGTATCTCTGTAGTGGATACGGTTGGGTGCTAGAGTCAAACCCTAGGTCATGACTCATACCCCTATCCCCCTTCCCTTTTGTATACAAGACAATATATTAGGGTAATGTACTATCTTCCATATGACAAGACCATCCCTTGGTCGTAACCAATGCATACAAGTCGTATACTACACAATCATATAGAGTAAAGTCTCAAACTGTGTGGATTATTTTAGTCATGAGTGGAACTCATGATTAGGGCATGAGTTGTACCCTTGGTTAAGACTCAAGGGTTCCCTTTTGTACCCACAATAGTGTGATTGGCCTAGGAGGAGCCTAGGGTACAAATTAGGGTACCACTCGTACCCTAGGTTATGATTGCTATGTGAACCATAAGGGGGAGTCGTACCCCTACACGTGTAGACTTTCCATATTTTAACCAAGGACCTTTTGGTAATTTCCCAGGCCTAAAACCCTAAACCCTCTCACTATATAAGGAATTTTAGCCTCCTAAGTCTTCATTTTACAAGACTCAAACATCCTAAACACTCTAAAGGCTCTTGAAGCAAGATTTGAGGCTAAGGTTTGGAGGTATTCATATAGTGTCAAGGAAGAGGTCAAGTTTGTTGGTAATTTAAGTTCTTTAAGGCAGGATTATCTTCCCCTCTTGAAATAACTCTAAACCCATGTATTTCACACTTGAATTAGTAAGTGTACATGGTGGTTTTGAATCAAATGAAAAGGATTTTACTACCTAACAATGAATAATAATGGTTCTTGTTTATACTTGTGTTGATACATGTTATTGATTGTAGATTGCATATGTGTATGCTCTTTGTATATTGTTTAACATGAGGGTCTTGAGTAACCCTTGTCTTGATGAAGTCTACCATGAAAATGACCTTGTTATAAGTATGCACAAAAGGTATTTGTAAAAATGTCTAAGTAATTGTCTAGTCTATTATTGATGGATGTGTTGAACTAGGGCAATGACCTAATGAGTATGAAAGTTTGATAAATATTATGATAAAAGTATGGTTAGTCATTTAAGGTGTGATGATAACCTTGTTATGCTAAATTACCACTAGGGAGTTAAAGTCCCTTAATATGAAGATGAACTAGAATAGTATATTAAACTAAAGTGTGGTACGAGAATACTATTGAAATATGAATGTCTTGTGAAGGTCTTAAGGAACATAAAATTAATTGTGTGATAGATTAAATGAAGGCATTGGCTTATTAAGATGGTTGAGAAATGAAGGCTCCCAAAATGACCATGAGGTCTTGTATAGTGTTGAATTGGCTAATGGCTAAAGTCCCTAAATATTGTATTGAATGTGTGTTGATGCATAGATAAGAGGGTGAAGTCCCAAATGTCAACTAATGATGGTTGTGATGGCTTGAGGTCAAAGTGCCTAGCATTACGTGATGGCTTGAGGTTAAAGTCCCTTTCCCTATGATATGACTTGAAGTTAAATCCCCTCTCTCAATGTGAATGCAAGGAAAAGTCTGTTACTTAAGAAGAGCTCTTGAGGTCAAATTACCTCACCTCATGAAAAATCTTGTGGTAAAGTCCAAATATGGCATGTGGCTAGAGTCCCTTGTCTAACAAATGGGCATGAGGTTGGAGTTCCTTGCCTAGATGAATGTGGGTGGCTAAAGTCCCTTGCTTGAATGATGAATGTGTATGGCTAAAGCCCTTGTTTAAATTATGAATATGTGTGGCTAAAGTCCTTTATTTGAATAATGGTGTGTGGCTAAATCCTTTAGCATAATGAATGTGTGTATATCGGTAAAGTGCCCGGTCTAATTATAAATTGAATATGGCTAAAGTCCTTGGTGTATCGATCATGATAAATTAATAAGCATGGAAGGTGGTAGCCCTCCACTTTGGGTCTAATGAATGAATACTTGAGAATTGTGATGAACCTTGATATCATGACTAGCATAGGCTATATCTTTATGTATCGATAAGTGTATGATTGTGCTGGACTGTGATTTATATATGTATATTGAATTTTTATTAATTGATAATATATCTTATCACTTATCCTTGAGTTATATGCTAGCTTTCCAATTGTTAACCGTCTCCTGATGTTATGTCCCCATGTGATGTAGGCACCGAAGCATCTTCTTCTTTTCCTGCACAGTGATTAGATGATTAAGTGGTTCGTGCATTGACTTGAAGGGGTGATCTTCCTTATATTTGAAAGACACTCATCTCTTAGTCCTTATCTTTAGGCTTAGTCTTTTAAGACTTAGTTTAGCTATAGTTGAGGGCTTGTCCCGATATATACATTTATTGACTTCAGTTTGGCATAGAGGTATTGTGAACAACTATAAACTTGGGAATAGTTATTACAATGAATGTAGTGTTGAATTATGTTATCATTCCATGATCATAACTTGTGAATGGAGTTCCTTCGACTCCCATGATTTGATAAAGTGTTTACGTTGGGTTATGGGGCGACCTCCGACACATGTGTACTTAAGGTGCCCATACAACATAGCCCAAAGTTCAAGGTATGTCAAGTTGGTATCAGAGCCTAAGTTCATAGTCATTTGTATATTCATAATACCTTGTCAAGTGGAGTCTCTTTTATGGATGTGAAGCATGCAACACTTATAAAAGGAAGCTATGAGAGATTTTAGGAAATGTTTCCGTTTCTTGTGTTTCAATCTCAAGCTATAAAGTCTGAGGCCTTGGAATCCTCTGATTCCGTTTACTCTCTTTTAGATCATGCCTCAAAGGAGATTTGAGACTCAGGTAAACACTACTGAGGTTCTTATGGATGAAGCTCGTCCAACTTTTAGAGTTCATACTTTGGCTAGGGCTGCGGCATCTATCCATCCTCGTGGAGTTCCACCCATTAACCCTTCTCACTCTATTAATATCTTGACTTAATTGGTAGCCTCTAAATCAGAGTGTGGTGCCCCAGCTACTATTTTTTTATGGCCATGAGAATTGGCCAATTTATGAGGTTGATCCCTCTTACATTCTCCGATAAAAAGGTTGAGGAATATCCTTAAGGCTTTGTTGATGAAATAGAGAAGATCTTTTGAATCATGCATGCTTAGGAAATTAAGGGTGTTGAGATTGCTTCCTACTAATTGAAATATATAACGTACTAGTGGTATGAAGGGTGGGAGTTGTCTAGGGATATTGATGCTAGCCTGGATTCTTAGGTAGATTCCTCTAAGGCTTTTCTTGACCGCTTGTTTCCTCAAGAGTTAAGGAAAGCCAAAGAGAAAGAGTTTGTAAACTTGAAGCAAGGAAGGATGTCCATTTAAGATTATGCCTTGAAATTCCACCAATTGCCAAAGTATGCTCCTGAGATGGTTTTTATCATGAGGGCTGGAATACATAAGTTTGTCTCGAGATTATCTCGTGAGTTGGTTCTCAAAATCAAAGGGGCCTTGTTGATTGAGAACATAGATATTTCTCGATTAGTTGTATATTTGCAACAAGTGGAAGATGATAATAAGAAGCAAGTTGAGAATAGTGAGAAGCAAGAAAGAAAGTTTAGGACTTTCGATGGTAGTAGTGGAAATAGTGGCAAGTGCACACAAAAAAAGTGGGAGAGTTTTTGTTTATTCTTTTTGGCTAGTATTCGCTCTTTTTACCTGAAGTTCTCGGGTGGTTATCGATCTCAATTCAGTGGTGGGTCCTGGGCACAAGGTACCCAATTTCAGACTAGTGGTGCTCAATTGGCTCTACCCTGCCCTCCTTGCAGATTCTATGGCTAGAGTCATCATGGTGAGTGTGAGAAAGAAAGAGGCAGATGTTTTCATTGTGGTCATCTTGGGCACATGCAGCATGAGTGCCCAATTCTAGCAACCTCATACGACAATAGGTCTTTTGTTGCTACTCCATCTGCTCCCACACCGTAGGGTGTTATGTCTGCTACTGCTTCTATTTCTAGCATTGTTGCTGGCCGAAAACGCTTGTATGTACTTACTACTCTCCAAGATTCTGAGGTGTCTCTTAATGTTGACATGGGTATATTAAGACTTTTCTCCCATGATGTGTATTGTTTTCTTGATCCAGGGTCTACTCTTTCTTATACAACCCCATACGTGGCTGTACACCTTGATTATGGTCCCAGGAGTTTTTCAGTTCCATTTTCTATTTCTACCCCGGTTGGAGACCCTGTGATTATTAGAAGGGTCTATATAGGGAGTGATATCTATTGGTGATAGAGATACTCGTGTTGACTTGATAGAGTTAGACATGGTTAATTTTGATGTCATCTTGGGAATGGATTAGTTGTACTCTTGCTATGCTTCCTTAGATTATCGGACCCATAGGGTCATATTTAAATTCCCTAATAAGCTGGCCACTATATGGGAAGGTGGTCTTTTAGTGCCTAAGGGAAGGTTTATCTCTTATCTCAAGGCCCAGAAGTTGATTCCAAAGGGGTGTTTGTATCATTTGGTCCTAGTTAAAGATTCTAGCCCAGAAGTTCCCTCTCTAGAGTTTATTCCCATGGTAACTGAGGTCTTTGATGTATTTCCCTATGATCTTCCCAGTGTTCCTCTCAATAGGGAAATTGATTTTGGGATTGATCTTGGCCCGAACACTCATCCAATCTCTATCCCTCCTTATAGAATGACTTCAGTGGAGTTGAAATAACTTAAGAAGCAATTGACAGACCTGTTAGATAAGGGTTTTATCTGACCTAGTGTTTCTTATTGGGGTGCTCCTGTGTTGTTTGTGCTCAAGAAAGATGGTTCCCTTCGTATATGCATTAATTATCATCAGTTGAATAAGGTGACCATAAAAAACAAATATCTTCTTCTTAAAATCATTGATTTGTTTGATCAACTTTAGGGTGCGAAGTGTTTTTCTAAGAGTGATCTTAGATCAGGTTATCATCAACTTAAAATAGGGGATGCGGATATCTCTAAAACTGCTTTTATAACCTAGTATGGTCACTATAATTTTCTTGTCATGTCCTTTGGGTTGACCACTGCCCCAACAACATTCATGTATTTAATGAATAGGGTCTTCCGTCTGTTCTTGGATATGTTTGTCATTGTCTTTATCGATGATTCCTTAGTGTATTCTAAGAGTAAGACAGATTAGGTAGATCACATCTATGTCGTGTTAAAAACCCTGAAGGATCATTGATTGTATGCCAAGTTTTCCAAGTACAATTTTTGGTTGAAAGTCATAGATTTTCTTGGTCATGTCATTTCTAGTGAAGGGATCATGATGGATCCCCAAAAGATTATGGCAGCTAAGAAGTGACCTAAACCTACGACTACAATCAATATTTAGAGCTTCTTGGATCTAGCCGATTATTATAGGAGGTTTGTGGAGAGTTTCTCCACTATAGCTTCCCCGCTGACCAAATTGACTCAAAAAAAGGTCAAGTTCTTATGGTCCAATGCTTGTGAGGGTAGTTTTAAGAAGTTGAAAGATAAATTGACTTTGGCTCTGGTTTTGACCTTCCCTAAGGGTAGTAATGGTTTTGTAGTTTATTGTGATGCTTCTAGAGTCTGTCTTAGTTGTGTGTTGATGCAACATGGTAGGGTGGTAGCTTATGCTTCTAGGCAATTGAAAGTTCACGAGAAGAAATACATTGCTCATGATTTAGAATTATTAGCCATGGTCTTTGCTTTGAAAAATTGGTGGCATTATCGCTATAGTGTTCATATTGATATATTTTCTGATCATAAGAGCCTGCATTATATGTTTACCAAAAAAGAGTTGAATCTCTGACAAAGAAGGTGGCTTAAGCTATTAAAAAACTATGATATAAGTGTTCATTACCATTCCAGTAAGGCGAATATAGTCGCCGATGCTCTTAGTAGATTATCCATGGGGAGTTTGGCACATGTTGATGGGGACAAGAGAGAATTGGTGGGAGATATTCACCGGTTGGCGAATCTTAGAGTTCGACTTGTGGACTCTGAGGATGGTGGTGAGTTTGTGCATCCAATATCTCAATCATCTCTTGTTGTTTAGATAAAGGAAAAGCAAGTCTTGGAACCCGAATTGATAAAGATCAAAAGTAATGTAGGTCAACACAATGTTTTGGACTTTGTGATGGGTGGTGATAGTATCTTGAGGAACCAAGGTAGGCCATACATTCCCAATATTAATGGTTTGAGGGAAAGGGTCATGGTCGAGGCTTATGGAGCCCATTATGCTATTCACCCCAGTTCCACCAAGATATACCATGGACTTAAAGAGTTCTATTGGTGGAATAATATGAAGCATGATATTGCTAGCCATGTGGCTAAGTGTATGGTGTGCCAACAAGTAAAAGTTGAGCACTTGAGGCCTGGTGGCCTATCCAAGAAATTATGTTGCTCGAGTGGAAGTAGGAGTCTATTAATATGAATTTCGTTACCGATCTTCCTAGATCCCAAAATCAATGTGATTTTATTTGGGTCATTGTTGATAGAATGACCAAGTTCGCTCATTTCTTGCCCGTGAGAACTAATTTCTCGGCGGAAGATTATGCTAAGTTATTTTATGTAGAGATCATAAAGTTGCACGGTGCTCCGATATCTATTATCTCAGATTGTGGTCCTCTATTTTTGCCCCACTTTTGGAAGTCGTTCCAAAAGCATTTAGGTGCTAGAGTGTGCCTTAGTACCGCTTTCCACCCACAAATGGATGGTCAAGCGGAGAGAACTATCCAAACTTTAGAGGTTATGTTGTGAGCTTATGTAATTGATTATGGTGGTAGTTGGTATGACTATTTACCTTTGAACGGATTCGCCTATAAAAATAGTTACCACTCTAGTATTGGCATGGTGCCTATCTAAGCATTGTATGGTAAAAGATGTTATCTTCTACCGGGTGGTACGAAGTTGGCAAAGGCAAGTGGCTTGGGCCCGACTTAGTTCACCAAGCCTTAGAGAAGGTGAAGGTGATTTGTGGTAGGTTGAAAACCACTCAAAGTCACCAAAATCCCTATGTGCATTTGAGGCATAGGGACTTAGAGTTTAGTGTGGGCGATTAGGTATTCTTGAAAGTGTCTCCCATGAAGGGAGTAATGAAATTCGTAAAAAGGAAAAGCTTAGTCCCGGGTATGTTGGTCCCTACTTGATTGTGAAAAGGGTTGGCAATATTGCCTATTAGTTGGATTTACCTTCTAGTATAGAGTCCATTCACCTGGTTTTCCATATGTCTATGTTGCGGAAGTCTGTGGGTGATCCTTCCTTGGTTATTCCCTCAGAAGATGTTGGTATCTCGGACTCTTCATCCTATTAGGAGGTCCCGGTGAGGATCTTAGATCGGAAAGTTCGCCGGTTGTGAATGAAATAAATGGCTTTAATGAAGGTTCTATAGAGGAACCAAATGTTTGAGGAAGGTACTTGGGAAGCGGAAGAGGACATGAAGTCTAAGTACCCACATTTATTCACTATTCTGCAAGCTTGTGATGGAGGTATGTGTTAATCTCCTTGTCTTGATGTATATCTTAGATAGACAATGGAGTAAGGACTCCAATGATTGATATTGGTTTATGTCTTTGTTAGATAAGGGATTAGAGTTCCCGATGTGTGAAATGATTGGTGTCTTGTTAGACCATGGATTAAAGTTCCTAATAATATGAAATGATGTGTGACTTGTTGTGACGGGTTTAAGTCTCTAATAATTTAAATTGATTCATGTTCTTGATAGATGATGGAGTAAAGTCTCCTACACTTGAACTGCCTTATATCCTTGAATGTTGATAGGTTAAAGTCCCTAAGTTGTGAAATGAGTAAGTATTGGAAAGTAATGGGTTTGAGTCCCAAGACAAAAGAAATGAAATGGTTAATTAATGATGATCACGATATGTGTTGTGTTGTAACGTTGTTGTGTGCTTGGTTATAATTTTGTTTGAAGGTTGGTTGTAATGTGTGCTAATTTGTTGAATTGTGTTCATGCTTGCCTTACCCATCATTCGTGGATAAATGATCCTAAGTGAGGGAGAATGAAACATCCGAGAATATGGCCTTGCAAAATTTTTGGCCGATTGGTAGTGATCATGATATATGTGTCGTGTTGAGTCCTTGTGGTGTGTTGTATATAACTTGAGTAAATATTTCTTTGGTGTATCTTGAGTTGTTAATGTATATCTATACTTACCTATCAAAGTGGGAGAGAATTAAGACACCTAGACCTTGGACCATTTGGAAAGCAACAACCTTTTGGTGTCTCTAGAGTGGATACGGTTGGGGTGCTTGATTCGTACCCTAGGTCACGACTCGTACCCCTATCCCCCTTCCCTTTTGTATCCTAGGAAGTATGTTATGGTAATATACTATACTCTATATGACAATACCATCCCTTGGTAGTAACCAATGCATACGAGTCGTATACTACTCAACCGTATAGAGTAAAGTCTCAAACTATGTGGACGGTATTGGTCATGAGTGGAGCTCATGATTGGGGTATGATTCGTACCCTTGGTTACGACTGATGATAGGCGAAATTACGCGCCTATATCAATATATTTTGCCCATATTTTAGCCTAGTTTCGAGAACTAATTATCTATTTCGTACACTTTTAGTCCTTTTTCCTGTAAATGAGCTAACAAATGTGATTAGGAAAGTTTCAGGTATAAATGATGCAAAATACAGCAATTTATGGCTTACTTGACGCAAAAGAAAGCTCACAAACGAGATGGAAAGGAGCTGGACGCATAAAGGACTAAATCTGCTGCATGGAAAATCTGTCCCGGGCTAAAACAGCATTTCTGAAGACTTTGGGACTTACAGACACAAAGCTGGATTTTTGCCATAATACATTAACCTAGTGCAATTAGGTTATGTGTTTCATCATTCTATTTGGATTATAATTTTGTAACCTTACCCTAGTACAATTGGGTCAAGGATTTCATTAGTATATTAGGATTTGGTTATTTATTTTATTAGTTTAGTAGGAGTAGGATAGGAGTATTATAAATACCCTATCATGTTAGAGAAAGGAGAGGGGGAGACATTCTGACAATTCATTCATCTCCTTACAATTAAGACATCTTCCTACAACCCATTCTCAATTCTTCATTCTTCTACTCTTAAATTCCACAACAAGAGAATCGTTACTTGCTACGGAATCACTAAAACCACACGCCAAACACCTACTATTCACACCATCCACCATGCAAAGCGTGATATCCTTCGCATTCATGGGTAACTAAATCTCTTAGTTGGGGTTATGGAAGCCGAATGAGTTACTATCTATAGCTATGAGTTTGTGAGTTCAAGACAAGTATATTGCTTATATCATTATTCTCTTCATCTTAAATCTACATTCTTTGCGGTTCAAACACAAGAACACGCCATTCTAACATCTAACCTGTTCGAGAGAAAGGTTATTTGTCTAGAAAAGAAGACGCATAGACCAACGCCAGTCTAACATCTGACTTGTTCGAGAGAAAAGTTATTTGTCTGGAAAAGAGATAATGTCAAGGTAGTAGGACACCCTTTCCTATTAAAAAGCTAGTGCCGTACCTGGACTAACTTCTTGGAGAATTCGTACCGTTAGTCACGCTTTAAGCTCGAGAGAGTTAAAGTGAAATAGTCCTTGTTTAGGTCGAGAGACGCTTGGATTTACCATCGACTACAATTCTCTATAAGCAATTACATGTCAAGACTCTACACACTCATAGCCAATAGAGACGTATACCTCAGAAGGTGGACATAACCCCAACGCCTCAATTCTCATTGTTTACAACACACGTGACAATCTCTCTTTATTTTGCTATTTTCAGTTCTTACATTCTTGTTTTGGTTACATACTACAATCCCCCCTTTCCTACGAGACTTGCACTAAAAGTCTAGTAATTTCTCTTGCTTGTTGGCCAAGCTATTCTCTGTGGGATCGATACCCAACCCAGGTTGGGTTCTATATTTGCTAACGACCGCTTTACACTCCCACGAGAGCTGTAGATTGAGCGTTATCAACGACTCAAGTGTGAAATTTTGTACCCACAATAGTGTTTTTGGCCTAATAGAAGCCTAGGGTACGAATTAGGGTACCACTCGTACCCTAGGTCACGATTGTTATGTGAACTGTAAGGGGGAGTCGTACCCCTACACGTGTATACTTTCCAGCTTTTAACCAAGCACCTTTTGGTCATTTTTCTACACCTAAAACCCAAGATCTCTCACTATATAAGGCATTGTAGCCTCCTAAGTCTTCATTTTACAAGACTCAAACATCCTAAACACTCTAAAGGCTCTTGAAGCAAGATTTGAGGCTAGGGTTTGGAGGTGTTCATCTAGTGTCAAGCAAAAAGTCAATTTTATTGGTGATTCAAGTTGTTTAATGAATTTATCTCTTCCCCTCTTTAAATAACTCTACGCCCATGTATTTCACACTTGAATTAGTAAGTGTACATGGTGGTTTTGAATCAAATGAAAAGGGTTTTACTACCTAACAATGAATAATGATGATTCTTATTTATACTTGCTTTGATATATGTTATTGATGGTAGATTGCATATGTGGATGCTTGTTGTATTTTGTTTAACATGATGGTCTTGATTAACCCTAGTATTGATGATATCTACCATGAAAATTACCTTGTTATAAGTATGCAAAAAAGGTGTTCGTGAAAATGTCTAAGTTAATTGTCAAATCAATTGTTGATGATGTGTTGAACTAGGGCAATGGCCCAATGAGTATGAATGTTTGATAAATGTTATGATAAGAGTATGGTGATTCATTGAAGGTATGATGATAACTTTGTTGTGCTAAATGACCACTAGGGAATTGTAGTCCCCTAATATGAAGATGAACTAGAATAGTGTATTGAAGTAAAGTGTGGCATGATAATGCCATTGAAATGTGAATGTCTTGTAAGGGTCTTGATAATCATAAAATAAATTATGCAAAGGATTGAATGAAGGCATTGGCCTATTGAGATGGTTGAGCAATGAAGGCTCCTAAAATGACCATGAGGTCTTGTATAGTGTTGAATTAGCTAAATGGCTAAAGTCCCTAAATGTTGTATTGAATGTGTGTTGATGCATAGACAAGAGGGTAAAGTCCCAAATGTCAACTAATGATGGTTGTGATGGCTTGAGGTCAAATTCCTTTGCCTTACAAGATGTCTTGAGGTCAAATTCCCTTTTCCCATGATATGGTTTGAAGTTAAAGTCCCTCTCCTAATGTGAATGCAAGGTAAAGTCCGTTTATTAGGAAGAGATCTTGAGGTCAAAGTACCTTGCCTCATGAAGAGGGTTGTGGTAAAGTCCAAATATGGCATGTGGCTAGAGTCCCTTGTTTAACAAACAGGCATAAAGTGGATTCCCTTGCCTATATTAATGTGGCTGGGTAAAGTCCCTTTCGTGAATAATGAATGTGTGTGGCTAAAGTCCCTTATTTGAATGATGAATGTATGTGGCTAAAGTCCTTTGTTTAAATGATGGTGTATGGCTAAATCCCTTAGCATAATAAATGCGTGTATATGGTTAAAGTCACCAGTCTAATGGTAATGTGAATGTGGGTAAATTCCTTGGCGTATCTAACATGATAAATCAATAAGCGCGGAAGGTAGTAGTCCTCCACTTTGCATATATTGAATGAATACTTGAGAATGATGACTAACCTTGATAGCTTGACTAGCATGGACTATATCTTTATGTATGGATAAGTGTATAAGTGTGTATAAGTGTGTTGGACAGTGATTTATAAATGTATATTGAATTTTTGTTGATTGATGATGTATCTTATCATTTATCCTAGAGTTACATGCTAGCATTCCAACCGCTGACCATCTCCGGACGCTACGTCCCCACACGATGTAGGTGCCGGAGCATCTTCTTCTTTTCCTGCACAGATATTAGATGATCAAGTGATTTATGCATTGACTTGAAGGGGTGAGCTTCCTTACATCCAGAAGAAATTCATCTCTTAGTCCTTTTCTTTAGTCTTCGTCTCTTAAGACTTGGTTTGACTATAGTCGGGGGATTTTCCCGACATATACATTTATTGACTTCGGTTTTGTATAGAGGTATTGTGAACAACTGTGAACTTGGGTGTAGTTATTACATTGAATCTAGTGTTTACTTATGTTATTATTCTGTGATCTTAACTTGTGAATTGGAGTTCCTTCGACTCTTATGATATGATGAAGTGTTTAGGTTGGGTTACGGGGCGACCTCCGGCACATGTCTTCTTGATGTGCCCATACGACATGGCTTGAAGTTTGGGGCGTATCAAGAAGTCACTTTACAAGAACATCTAAGAGAAAATCAAGTCTAAAATATAAATAGTTGTCCAAATCAAGAAATAAATACAAATGTCTTAGTCCCAAAACAAGGGAAAATCAAGTCTAAAATATAAATAGTTTTCCAAATCAAGAAATAAATACAAATGTCTTAGTCCCAAAACAAGGGACGAGAATAATAAACAAAAGGTCCAAAGGTTGCCCGGTCATGGTGCTCGCCCTTGAAGATGAATCTGACACAGCTAGCTAAAGGTGAGGTCTTGTCTCAAATATCGTAACACACTTCGCACTCAACAAAAGAAGAGCATAGGTAACATCAGTACAATAACACGCACTGGTAGGCATCCTAGGTCAACTCAATCTGACACCATACTCATAAGTAAATCAAATAGATGTAAAGTGATCATCATAGAACTTCTAATCAAACACAATAAATCAAGTATGAAACTAACTTAAAAAGAATCAAAACTCATAATCTTTTATATTTAAACTTAGCCAAATTCAGTCATTGAGTTTATCACAACCTGTGATCATAAGTGAACATTTAAGCATGTGAATAATTGTATGAATGCAAGATGTGCACATCATATCTTTCCCTTCTACTTCTCATCAACATCAACATCATATTATCAATGTCATAGTTATTACAAACCTCATGAACATTATGGGTTACATATCAACATCATCACTATCACCACCAACTCAACAACATCAATATGAATGAACATGCAATACAATCATTAACCATATATAGAGCTCAAAGAACATCACAACATTCAATTCACATATAATCATAGAGTCAGACAAGTCTAATTGCTGGAATAAACAGTAACCTACCTCATCTCCTTACGTAAATTAACTTTTAAGCCATCAACTTGCCTTTTCATTCCATATCAACTTGTTCATGATCTAAAACACAATATGATACATTATTCAATCAATTCATCCTTTTTAACCTCTAGGGATGCAAACTAAATGAACTTTAACCATATTTTCCATAACTTCAACATCTTAGAATATTCCCCCTCAAACCTCAAACTCTTAAATTTTGCAGAGAATTGCCTCCCTGAGAGCTCTCTCATATTTTTACAAAAAGTGTAGAATGAAAATTGTTTTTGGGTTTTCTAAAATGTCAAATATGGCGTATTACTATGGAAATGATTAAATTACCACTACAATGGTTCGTACCTTAAAATAGAGGTCTGCTACACAGGTACTGCTGCAGTGGTTACTTTCTTTACAACAATAGTATAAGGCAGAAACTCGGTACCTACTTAAGCTTTGCTCATTTTACAATACACTTCACAAATGATGACATCTCAAACCAACCCCTCCATGGTAAACACTATAACCATAGATCTATAACTCTGTTTTAGGTGCCAGAAGTTTCTACATCTCCCTAAATTAATTGTCTATTTAAGTATCTCATCAAACACCACTGCCAACCATTATATTTGTACCATATTTTGTTTTACTAACACATCAAAAAAATTGTCTGATCTTAGAATAGCCTTGAATTTCTAAAAAATTAGTTAAAGGAAGACTAAATGCAAATTTTACCATCTCTTTCAGCATAATGAAAATTTAGGTGGTTACATTAAGAAAGATAAGTTGTATGAGACAAAGAGAGAGATAGAAAATATAGTTCCATAATAAGATGGTAGGATATCAAATCATGAGTTCAGTCAGCAGAGGACCAGAAATGAAAGTCGGGCATTCTTCTAGCAAAGCTATTATAGACTAGATCTATATTTAGCCAACAAACTAGCACCTTGACCAAGGAATAATTAAAAGGAAAGATAATATGGTTCTTGATCTCAGAGTAGTATTGCAAGAGGGTAACCATCTTACCTCTTTTAATAAGTATGGAAAGAATAATCCCTATGAGTATCTGTATAGTAGAGAAGGTTACTATATGTGTGATCAAACAGGTCACTTGCTTAAGGATTTTTCCTCTACACTCAACATGACTGGGGTAATAGAACTCTATCCACTACATCATCAGCTCTAGTAGACTGTATTGCTCGAAAGGTGTTAAGACCCGATTTAAGAGTCATGATGGTACCTACTGAATGCCGCCAGTAGGTAAGTCAATACCATAACCCGTAGTTATCACAATGGGTTAATTCAGTAAGAATTGCCAGCATGGGCTAAATTTAATGAACATGAGTTAAAATATAAGCATAGTGTTCTAATATATATATAAGCAGTTATCATAAGATACCAATCCATGACCTGGTAAGGCCAGTACAAAAGCATGTAATGTGAATAATACAACCTGAAGGACTTAAAGTATAGTCAATACATCTGTCTCAAATACTAAAGACTCTATGTAAAAGATAGAGGTAAAATAGGTGACTCGAACTCCGTAAGCTCACCCTATCTCTAAAAGATCAACCCTATATGAACTTGAATCAACAGCGGCAGTTAGTATTCGAATCTGCACCCAAAAGGTACAGAAGTACAGTATGAGTACCAAAACAATGGGTACTCAGTAGGCATCATCAGCCAACTGAGCTAAGTCATGATATAATGCAATATAAACATATCTTAGTCGAGGTACAGAATCAAAACTGAATCATCTCTGTCATCACTATATAAAATAAGACATTAATCTGGTACAATAATATATTATAGAGTATCATCACATGCCAATACTGTCATAGCAAAGAAATAACAATTCAAAATCATAACGCATTCTAAAGTACACCAGCAACCAAACACAAGTACAAAGTTGGCGCCCATACACCAACTAGTGAAGAAAGTAAAGAACTCATCACGGCGTCCTATACCACCGGAGAGTACACTCAAGGAAATAATAACAGTATATTAAACCAACAACATAACCAAATCTCACTATATTTCAACCATATTCCATGTCTATAGTCCATCAAACATTTTACGAAACCTTCTTTAGTTACCAACATTGATCATACAAACATATCTCATACTATCATTCCTATTAGCCACGTATAATCCACCGTCATTGGTCACTAGTTATTAGATAAACAAGGATTATAACTAGTCCATTTGATTCCTAGCCAATTTATATAACATAACCCTTCGTTAGACATGTAAGCATCACATGACTATTTTGATGGCCAATATCCCTTAATTAGCCATTATTTAATACTAACATTACTCACTAGGTGAACCTTCATTATTCAACTAGTTTCAAGCTTACCAACTAGTCTTGGCGAAACATTAAACAACATACATTGTGAATTCTTATTTGTCATTGATCATTAACTACACCTCCTTATAGGTATTTAATATTAGTGAACTATAACCAGCACCTTAAGGTCAACATCATATCCCCATTACACACATGGATGAATATATTTATATATATATATGTATATATTTTTCATACATAGGGCTAATCGAACTTGAATAGGTAGATCTACACATAGGCATATTAATAATCATCTTCTGGACTGGTCGGGTAAATCACATCATCAATGTAATCCTCCAGCCTTGTCGGGCATTATTATATCATCAACATAATCCTCCAGCCTTGCTGAGCATCATTATATCACTAAAATGATCCTATGGCATCATTATATCACCAATATAATCCTCCAAACTTTTCGATCATCAACATAATAAACAATCCATGAAAATAATAAAGGACAAGCCCCACAAGGGATAAACTAAATAGCAAGCCTGACGAGGGATAAAGTAAATAGCAAACCCCACGATGGCTAATGTAAATGAACATAAAGGAGAAGTAAAGAAGATCATACCTCCAATACTCATCATTCGTATTCAATGTAAATTTATTAACGAACATATACATATAACATAAGTATTATAATTATCATCGGGTTTCAAGAATAATTAGCAACATAACATTCCATGTAGTCAATAATCATGCCTTGTAGAACCATTATTATCATGACTCACTATATTAGCAATATGAGGACTTTATAGAATGGTTACTAGTTTGGTTACTAAACAAGAGTACAACCTAAGTAATAGCATAGCCCAAGACCGAAATAATAGCTTAGTCAATGGCACGTATGATAACATAGACATGGCTTAATTGATAGCATAAACCATAGTTACTTATATCATATATGGTATTTTAGCCAAACAACCATATACATCATATCTAAGTTCATCAGCATAACATAATTACTCAATTTAGAGAACATGTTTTCAAGGAGGTATTTTCTAGATATTTAGCAAGGGTCCAAGGTCTTCAAGATAACTATCATAATACAAGCTTAAGGTGGGTCAAGAACCCCCTTTTAATATTCCACAAATACATGTTAATTTTAATTTTTACCTGGAACTAGGCTAAGGTAGCTAGATCAACTCCTAGATATATAGCAAGTCACTAATAATCCTAAGGCAAAGGTCTTTCTCAGGTACTATTTCTAACTCGTCCATTATAACTAATGTACTTTCACCAAAGCAAGCAACTAGGATAAAATAACCCCTAACATGAGTGACAAGGTCACTTCCATCTAATTAAGGCAACTAGAGCATCCCCATTTTATCCATGAAACATGAGGTCTGATTTACCAAGGTTCAAGCCTACTAGTCAAGCATTTTATCCTGTGAGTACAAATAAACTAAATGATTCAACTAATCCCAAGTATTACCATTTATCAATCCAATACCTAGAACCCCTCCCAATCTAATAAGATATCATAATTATACTATAACATAGCTCAATATAATAAGAAGTAAACCTAACCTACCTCAAATCCAAAGAAAATTCACAAACTGCTAAACCTTTTTTTGTTTTTAAGAAGCTTCTTCACTGTGCTTTGTGTCCAAAAACAACATCAAAAACCCTAAGTGAGTTCCACACATGGAAAACACATTTTTGAGGTCAACCCAATACTTATACACTATCAAGGATTCATAAATCTCAAGAAATATATGAGGGTTAAGCTTATTTGGGGCTAAATCAAGCCTTTAAACTAATTAGGGTTTTGGTCAAGAATTCAAGAAATTTAAGCATAAACAAAAGGATTCATACCTCAAATCCATTGTTAATCATGAAACCATATGTTATAGAAGCTCCCAAAAGGTACCCAAAACTCAATTTAAAGTTAGCACACCCTTCTAGGGTTCCTAGGTCTTAAGAGTGAGTAAAAAATGCCTAAAATGCAGCCTAAATGGCCTTTAAATACCCTTCTTAGCTAAAGAGGTGGTGCAATCACCATCTATGGACTATAACTGTGGCATCGAGATCGCCATTCATGCTAGTGCAACCGCAGCATCCTCCCTTTTTCACAGGTAATAGCTAAAACTTACAAGAAATTCCAAGTTTTGTCCTATGCCTCGGGATTCATCCAGAACCATATATAAGAAAATGAACTACGTAGCCATAATAAATTCGATATTCCAGATATTTTGGCAGAGTTGGATTTTCCATCCAAGGTCATTTTGACCAAATATGGGTTCCACACCTAAATTTCTAACTTTTAACTTTTTGACCAATAGAGTTTTAGTGCATTGGGAACCAAACCAAATATATACTTAGACCAAAATTGATATTTTAGAGCTACTGCATAGCCAAAATTTGCATTTGAGATTGTTTTACTAAAGTTTTCACCTGGTGGCTATTTAGAATCAATGAAGACTTCTAAACAAGGAATTGACTCTAAAACCCAAACAAATTGCCTGGTTATAGAGCTATCAGTTCTGGTAAGTCATAAATGACTTAGGTAAACTATGAAAAATCTCTAATGATGAAAATAATTAGAAATATAGAAAATAACCTGAAGGGCCATTGCATAAGGATACTAGTTTGATGCAAGCGATAGTCAAAACTGCTTATATCCCTTGTCTTCTTATTAGGATTAGGAGAGTTCCTCAGATATTATTACTGGTATGTTAAAAGTTACTCTTTTGACATTTATGCTTTATTTGACCCTGGAGCGACTTTTTTGTAACTTGTTATGTTGTTGTATAGTTTGGAATCATTCTTGAACAACTATTAGAATTATTTTCTATTTCCACTTCAGTCAGAGAGTCAATTATAGAAAAAAACTTATAGGAGTTGTATTATTTCAATCTATCAAAAAGATACCATGTTTTATCTGGTAGATTTAGATATGGTAGGCCTTGATGTCATTTTAGGCATGGATTAATTACATTCTTGCAATGCCTCAATTGATTGTAGAACCAGTGTTGTAAAGTTTTAGTTTCCTAATAAGCAACCATAGAGTAGAAGGATAGTCATACCATGTGTAAGTTTCATTTTATGTCATACCTAAAGCTAGAAAGATGATCTCTAAAGGGTATATCTACTATCTAGTTTAGGTTAAGGATTCCCACTTCGAGGCCTAATCACTTTGGTTAGTTCCTATAGTTCATGAGTTTTCAAAAGATTTTCCCCAATATGTCCTAGATTCCCTCCTAATAGGGAGATAAACTTTGGGATAGACAATATTTATGATACGTAGCCCTTCTTTATTCAATCAGAAAAAATTGCTCTAGCTGAGTTAAAACAGTCGAAAGAGCAGTTAAAATACCTTCTATACATATGGTTTATTAGACTCAGTGTATCCTCATAGGGTACCTCAATCATCTCTGTACATCAGAAAGCTGGTTCCTTCAGAATATATACCATCAGTTAAACAAGGTCACAATTAATAATATATTTCACACTTCCAGAATCAATGACCTGATTTACTAGCTTTAGGGTTCCACTTATGTCTTAAAGATCGATCTCAGATTCGGGTATCATCAAATACATCTTAGAGAGTATGACATTCCAAAGATAGCTTTCTAAACTTAGTATAATCACTAAGAGTTTCTTGTTATATATTTTATACTAACCAATGCTCTTGCAGCTTTTATGAACCTCATGAAAAGAGTGTTCAGATAGTACCTAAACATATTCATTATTATTTTCATAGATGATATCTTGATTTAATCCTATGGTGAGGAGGAGCATATTGATTGTATTAGAATTATTCTTAAGATTATCAAGGATAGATGGTTGTTAGCTAAGTTATCTAAGTGTGAATTTTAATTGAGATCAATTGCATTTCTTGGGCATATTATTACTAGTAAAGGTATTTAGGTTGACTCTCAAAAGATCGATGTGGTGAAAAACTGGCATAGGACCACTACTCCAACAAACATTAGGAGCTTTTGGTTTTAGCTGGTTACTATAGAGGTTTGTTGAAGGTTTTTAATCTATTGTTTCCTGGTTGACCAGGCAAGTTTCAATGGTCAGAAAAGATTATTAGAAAAGCTTTCAATAGTTGAAGGATCAATTGACTTCTGCTTCAGTTTTGACTTTTTCAGAGAGTACAAATGGTTTTGTTGTTTATTATAATGCTTCTAGAGATGGCATTAGCTGTGTTTTTATAAATAATGGTAAGGTCATTATTTATGCTTCTAGATAGCTTAAGTTTCATAAGAAGAACTACCCCACTCATGAGTTTGAGTTAGTAGCGATAGTGTTTTATTTGAAAATTTGGCCTTATTACCTTTATGTTGTGTGTAGATATTTTCATAGATCATTAGATCTTGTAGTATGTCTTTAATAAGTAAGAGTTGAAACTTCGTCGGATAAGGCAGCTTGACATTTTTAAGGATTATGATATGAGTGTTCTTTACTATCAAGGTAAGGCAAACATTATTGTGGATTCTCTTAATAGGTTGTCTATGGGGAGTGTTGCTTATGTAAAATAAGGTAAGAAAGATCTTCCAAAGGATGTGCATAGACTCATACGCTTGGGAGTCCTTCTTATGAATTTTAATGATAGTGGTGTGATAGTATAGAGTGGTTCTGATTTCTCTTGGGTGATTAAAGTAAAGGAGAAGCAAGATAGTGACCCCATATTACTTCAGTTGAAGTATACAATCCGCAAAATAGAAATTTGAATTTTCTCTCATGGAGAGATGGTATTCTTCGATATCAAGGTAGGTTATGTATTCCAAATAGATAGGTTAAGAGAGCTGATTTTGATAGAAGCTCATAGTTTTGGATACTCTATTCATCCAGGTTCTGTTAAGATGTATCATGATTTGAGAGAAGCTTTTTGGTAGAGTAATATGAAAAAGGCAATCATAGATCTTATAGCAAAGTGTCCCAACTGCTAGCAAGTAAAGGTTTAACATCAAAGTCTAGGCTCAATATATCAGCATTACTATATGGAAATGAGAGATAATTGGCATAGATTTCATAACAGAACTACATCGTACACGTTGACATCATAATTCAATTTGGGTGATTATAGATAGAATGACTAAGTAAGATCACTTCTCACCTATAAGGCTATAGATTCACCAGAGAATTATTCTAGATTGTACATTTGACAGTTAGTCATACTTCATGGAGTTCCTTAGTCTATCATTTCTAATAAGGATACTCAGTTCACTACTTACTTTCAAAAGTCTCTTATAAAGGTTTAGGCACC
>NC_061120.1:80734526-80797341 GCF_002878395.1 Capsicum annuum | reverse complement strand
TAAAAAAAAAGGGTAGGCAAAATACATCATTCAGACTCTTCAAGTATATTGAGGGCTTCCATGATCAACTTTAAAGGTAATTAGGATGATCACCTACCTCTTTTTGAATTTTCTTATAATAATAATTATCATTTCAGTATTCAGATGGTTCCATTTGAGACACTTGATTTGGGTGTATTTATGCACTCTTATGTTACTATTCTAGATTATTTAACCTTGTTTTGAGATAAATTCATGTTATTTATGTGTGATGATGATATAAACAATCATATAAGTTTTTAAGGACATGATTACAATGGTTCGAAGTGTTTTCAAACAAGTTTGTACTTAATTGAGTCATTTAGAGTTCAAAGAAGGAAACTAGTTTTACTAGCTTGAGCTAGTTGTATGTCTAGGTGGTATCGTTTGATTCTATTATGTTTAAAGGGTTCCAAGTGGTTGAAATATGTAATTATGAATGGAACAACTTATTGGTAATGTGCAAATTTCAATTGGATTAAGTGTAGAGATGGAACAATAAGTTGAAGGTCAACATGAACTATCCTAGTCTTAGCTCTTGTTTTAATTCATCGTTATGGATATTGTGTTGTTTAAATCTCTAATTAGTGGTGTGTGATTATTTAGGAAGTTTTGTGAGATGAATATGGTGATATATGGAGGATATACAAGCTGAAAACCAAGGTAAAACAACACGACAAGGCAAAGGAAGAAGCGGAGAAACACTTAGAGAAATATTGGACGCAAAAGGCCATCCCAATGCATGGAGACAATTAGCCTGTGACACCCTAGCCATAGCAGGAAATGGAGCATGTTCTTCCTCCCTTGGAGAAGTGATCTACAGTAGGCTCAGACCCCTCAATTTTGGTGCAATAGAGAAGGCAATGCCCCCTTATCTACATATGACCAAAGTTTTGTTCTCCTTGTTCTACACGGCTTTGGCTTGCCCTTTTGCTATAAATACATCATTGTACATGTTTTTAATCATATTTGGACATCTTGGAACATTAAGTAGCTTCTACTACACATTTTTTTAGGTTTTACATTATTTATTTAGCTTTCTTTTAGATTATATCACGTATTCATCCTTTCGGATCATGATTATGACTATGAGTGGCTAGAAATCTCCCTTTCCAGAGTTAAAGCCAAGAACATGAGTACTATTGTTTTGGGTTAATTTTTTTAATTTGCTTATCATTATTGGTTGTTTGTTTATTCTTGATTTAACTAATTGATGAAGTGATAACCCTTTGTGATCTCGAGAGAGGGAATATGAAGATAGAACGTGGGAAGAAACAAAGCATGGTTCTTATTTACTTATAAAATAAGGAATTTTAATTAATGTCTAGGACAGGGATGCACTAAAAAGCCTTACTTGATTCAAACGTAGGATTATAGCTTAAAGAACTTAATTGGATTATTACATCCCCGCTCAACGATGTAGTTGTAATGTCCAAATTAGGTAAACGGTTAGAGGTTAGGAGACCATAATCATGCAATTAACCTTACAAGTCAACAACCAAGATAAGAAAGTTAACGAATGAAGTTCAATAACATAGTGTGATTGTTCAAAGTGCTTTAACCCTGGGCTTTACTCCGTTGATTGTCTCAAGTACTTTACTTTACACATTGCTTACTTTACTTTAGTTTACAAATATTCTAAACTCTATTTTGGTTACGTTTGCATCAATTGAATCTAAATTGTGAACTAGAATCGAATAGTTATTCCATAAAGCCTCTGTGGGATTGATACTTGGCTTTAATTAGGCCACTTTACTACTTGATAGACTACATGCACTTGTGTGTGCGCTTGGGCACTGTCAACACTTTATAGGCGGAGATATAGGTATCTTATTATTTGGTTTTATATAGGTGAGGCCACTTTTATTGGTCTAGATTTGATTCATCAAGCCATGGAGAAAGTCACTTCGATCATAGAGTGGTTGAAAACTACTCAGAGCTGTCTAAAATCTTATTCTGATTGAAGACAAAGAGACTTGGAGTTTGAGGTTGATGATTGTGTCTTCTTGAAATTCTTACCTATGAAGGAGGTGATGCAAATAGGTAATAAGGGGAATCCTAGTACTCGATACATTGGTTCCTACCGTATTTTAAGTATGATTTGAAAGGTATCCTATGAGTTAAGGTTATCTATGGAGTTAGTAGTAGTGCATCAAGTGTTCCACATCTTTGTGTTAAAGAAGTGTGTTGGTGATCCATCACTTATTATTCCTTGGAGATTTTTAGGTGAAAGACATCTTATCTTATAATGAGGTTCCAGCTCAGATATTATATCAATAGATTTGAAAGTCAAGAACTAAAGAGATAGAATTTGTCAAAGTCTTATGGATAAATTAGTTAGTAAGGAAGTGACACGGGAAGACGATTAAGATATAAATTTGTGTACCTACACTGACTCGCTCCTACCCATAAGAATGCTTGAGGTAATAACTTTCCTTCCTTAGCGAATCCTAAGAATTTCATGTTATTATCAGTCACTTCACATTTTATGTGTAAGTTTATGCCATATATGCTTTAGTTGAGTTCTAAACTCTTACTATAAATCAATCCCATGTAGCCTAGTAAGTCAATTTCAGATACCAAACTAACAGTAAGAGTAAATCTCATTTTTCTCATTTTAGCTCTAGCCGTTATTCGAGGTCAAATTATATCAAGGGGGAGATATTGTAACACATTGGATTCTAAACTTGCAAATACTCAACACTTAGCACAGAAAAACCAACCTAAAATTTTACAGTCTCAAGTTTCTACTAGTTGGTTCATGAGTTGTGAACTAGGTCCATGACCCATGGAACCATTCGTGGTAATTTCCTTCAACTTTCTAGTGAACAACGAGTAGGTCCATGACTTGTACATCAAACCATGAGTCATGAACCCACTCATGGAATAAGCATCCTAGTTAGTATAAGTCCCAGGTTCCTATGAGGCATAGTACGACTTGTGGATTAGGATCATGAACTGTACAGTTTTCGTAGATGCTTAGACAGAGAGTTGACAATATCTCTTGAGAACCATGAGTCTCACTAAGACTCATTGAATCCAAACCACGAGTTGTGGAATGAATCATGAAAGTGAGTTTAGAAAATATCAAAAATTCTCAAGGAAACCACGAGCCAAACTATGAGTCGTAGAGTGACTTGTGGTCACTGTTTGTAGAAAATTAGAACATTTCTCAAGGGTAATTTTTTCTTTTCCTTACTTTCTAAGACTAACCTATTTCGTTTTAATATATTTTAAGGGAGATATTATTTTAATCTATTAGTTTATCATTCATTCTTACATTCCTAAAAGTTAGGAGGTTCTCTCAAGAAAGAAAAACCACGGGTTCAAATTTCAAGTCTCAAATTTCAGCCATTAATTCAGAATTATTTATCTCCATCAAGTATGTATGGCTTTAGTGAAGTTATCATTCCACCCTCATGTCAATTTTTTTTTAGGTAAGTATTATACAAATCTTAAATCATTCAAGTTAGGGCTTTCACTCAATGTTATGTGAATTCAGCATGACGTTTAGTGCCTGTTGAATCATTTGGGTTTTAATGCATATTGGAATAGTTAGCATGATTGCTATAATTTCCTTAACCTTGATGATGTTAAGCATGAATTTAGAAAATAAATTGGTATAAAATACATTGCAATTTTACTAGAGAATATTTGAAATATAAATTTGAGATAAGTTTCAAACTTTGGTTTTAGACAAAATAGATAAATTTAATTACTTATGAGATAATAATATACAGATTATTTTGGGAGGATTATTTAGCACCGAGAGGATACAGGTTCAAAAAATCAAGTCCCATATCAAGATACCACCTTAGGATTTGAGCAACTGCTAGTCGATTATTTATATTAGCCCAAAGGGCTCAGTAGTGGATCCATATTAGACAGACAGGTGATGTATGTCGATAGTAATAAACTCCTCACTTAAAGATTTACATTACTTTACAGTTGAATATATAGTATGATTTTTCAAAATTTATAGCTTTAGACATGTTTTTAGTTCACAGCCTTAGAAACAAATTGACATTCAAAGATTTTGACAGTTGCCTCTCATATGATCTTTATATACTAATTTTAAGATGTTCCTCTTACTCATGATTTATGAACTTACTCAATCCTTCTAAGCATGATATTAGATATTTTGTTGAGATTTATCCATACATACTGAGTATATTCTTACGTACTAATCACATACTTTTCTCTACATTGCATCTTATTACTAATATAAATTTAGGTACTTGTTACCATACTCCAGCTAGACAGAGTATAACACTTCCAGTTAGGAGTGGGTGAGTCATTCTCATTTAGGGAATTTATGGAGTAGTTCAGTAGTCCAGTCTTATTTCAGTTATTTGTTTTTTTAGGTAATTGGCTTCTATTTCCCAGCCCTTATATTACTGATCCAGAAAGAGCACTTTTGATGTTTGCCAAATTGGCACCACATTTATTGCATATTTTATTTCTTACCCTAAAATTACTACTATAGTCTACACATTTATGAGATACGGTATCACAGGGTCAATCTACTTGAATCGAAAATGACTGATACTATCCCAATATATAGCAGTCAAGTCTGCTTGCTTACTCAGATCAAGTATGACTATTTTGCCCAACATTGCTATTTTGGACTTTTTTTAGGCTAAACAGGAATTAACAGCATAATATACAACAAAACCTCAACCTTTATATTAATATCAAAACAATACAAAGAACCCTTACTCTTTATGACAACAAGTCTACCACAACTTCGACTTCGACTTAGGCATAATCATGTATTGATTGTTGCCTTACTACTCTATTGAAATACTCATGTTTCTTCTAGTGTTTTATTAGTAAATTTCTGACTTAGAATCTCTCTCATTTACTTTGTATGTTCTCATTTTCGTCCAAGGTCAAGGTTGAACATTTATAGCATATGTGACAGCCTTTGGCTTACAACCATGATCCTGCCAGCACTTTTAAAGATCAAGGACACTCAAATAAAAGGCAGTTCACATCCCCAATTGCATAGGCAATTCAAAATTCAATTACAAAGTCTAAACAAAGATAAGAAATTAGCAAACAAAAGCAGTTATGAAAAGTAACCAACACATGTGCTTGGTATGTAACATGTTTTGACTCATTTTCGCACTAAGGGTTAAATTTAACACCAAATTCCTACTGCTAGGACATTTTCTAGGCCCTGCCTAGCCATTGTCTTGTCACCGCTATCTTGAGCCTAGCTGCCTATGTCACTACCAATGCGACTACCAACGTTGTTGTTGATGTCTTGCTTGCCTTGTCTGTGTCTGCCTTAGTCATGCTAACTTCATTTTGCCTCGTCTTATTCCTCAGTTTTTTACTTGTTTAAATGTGTTTCTGCCTATCCTTTCCTTTAGCTCCACTTGATTTTCCTGCACTTGATCTTATCCTTGACAAATGCCATATACCGACTTACCCACTACCGACGTCGGCCAGCACTTATGCAAGCCACAACACGATGCCTTGTAAAGCTTGCTTGTCACCAGCTTGACAATGCCACCATATTTCTTAAATAATTGATTCAAGACATACCTACGCCCTTGAAAACATCATTCATACCAACCCTTTGCCACCATTATGCCATCTGTCGAGTTTAAGAGTCGGGCCTCTAATATACAACTACAAGTCGTCCAACAAACAACTTTTTGCCACTTTTTCAATATGTTCTCGTCTATTTTTACCTTTTTAGTTTAATAGTAATTAATAAACTGATATAGTAAAAATATTTGTGTGCCGAAGTATAAATAGTGATGCACGCAGGAAAAAAATAAAAAATGCAAAGAGAGAAGAAAATTGAAAAGGATGTAATTCTCAAATTCAATTTCATCTTCTCATTATTCGCTTTCTTTTTTCTGCTTCATCAAAACCTTCCTTCCCTTCATCATTAGGTCACAATTTTATTTACTTTTTCCTTTCACCCACATAAAGTAGCCGTTTAGCCATGAAAACTACAAATTTTTGGATTTGAAGGTGGAGTTGTGTTTGGCCATGTCTTTTTGAAAGTTTTTTTAGACTTTTGAAAAATCTTTTTTAAATATGATTTTATGCCCTCAACTTTTAAAAACTATCAAAAGCACCCAAATATTAATTTACCTACTAACATACAACCAAATGTGATTCTTATATATAGACACTTTCATTACTCAAACCAAGTTTACATTAACAAAGAAAACAATACTCGAGAACAAAGATTGACAATTAATGACTCTCTTAACAAGCATCATAACTATAGGAGATAGAATGATTGATTTGGATCATTTGTTAAGATGCATTATCAGATGCATCATTTATTTTTTATTTGAATCTTCACTAGGTCCTCGCTTGTTCTCAAATAACTTTTCAGTTTTCCCAATTACAAGGATTAACTCTAGCTGTTGAAACAAAATTGAAGAAAGATAATATAAAAATGCAAAAGTATTCAATCAGTTGACATGCAAAAATTGAAGAAAGATAATGCAAAAATGCAAAATTTGAAAAAAGATAGAGTTGAAACAAAATTGAAGAAAGATAATGCAAAAATGTTTTAGATGCAATCTCAGTCGAAAGATGGTGATACTTTTATACTCCCTTCATCCCATTTTACTCGTCCCAATTTGACATTGCACATTGATTAAGAAAAACAAGTGCGACTACTTTATCATAGTACCCCTTTTTAATGATGTTTACATTTTAATTTGGAGAAAAACAATTAATACTAAGGATAAAAAAGGAAAAAAATTGTCTTGTTTTAATTAATGAAAAATGACAAGTAAAATGAAAAATCAAATTAGGAAATTTGGGACAAGTAAATGGGACGGAGAGAGTATTAATCACTGTTCAATCAGCAATTATGAAAAAAGATCATCATTGATTAAACCAGTGACTAAACATTTAAAACTTTTTAATATTATGAGGGCTTTATGAAAAAATTTTAAAAATTAAAATTATTTATAATAATTAAAATTGGAGTTGGAAAATAGTAAAAACAATAAAAATGTGTTTATACTTTTCATAAAATAATTTTTGAAAATTTCATGGTCAACCACTACAACTTTAATAAAGTGAAAAAAAAATTCTGAAAAATGGAAATATTTTTTATGGCCAAACGGCCTCACAATTTCAATTTTCATTTTGATTTTTTTTGGTAATGAGTTTCTTGTAGCAGGAGAAACTTCTGGAACATTTCTACGTATAATAATCCCTTACTTTGTTTGTGTATAATCTAATCTGCATCATATTTTGTAAGAGCGATTTTAATTTCAACTTCTTCTTTTTGTGAGTGTGTAATACCCTGACTGTTTCGTAAGCCTAAATTCATCTTTTGAGCGAATGGAAATGACTTTCAAAGTGAATGATATTTAAACCGTGTTGTATTTCCCTAATTTCTACTTTCTATCATGTGGAGATTTGAATAAGCTTTTCTTCGATATCAATTTCGTCAAAATCGAAGATTGGAGCAAGAAGTTATGACTATCTGAAGTCTCAGTCATGAAAAATCGTTATTTAGACCCTCAGCACATCGCGGAGATGAGTAATAAATCAATTGTCACTTTTTAGAGATCCTCCACGATATTACCATGTCTTTCTAAGGCTCAATATCAGGATTGTCAAATTCCAGTGCACCAACGCATTCCACCGCGTCACGTGCCCTTCCAAGTCATAACCAAGGTGGCAACGCGATTTCACCACATCGCGCCACTGAGCAGTTTCCCATTTATACAAAATCTAGTGAAGGACTTTGATCATGGCATGTTACGCTAGGTCCAAAAATTGGGCTCTAATTTTAGAATTTGCTCAAGGGCGTTTTGGTCTTTTCGCCCAGTTTGGCCCTCTATATACAGATTCAAGTAGAGAAAAGAAATCCATTTTTCTCCATTTCTCTTTCAAGAAATATCTAGAACTAGGTTTTCTCTTTTTCAAATCCAAATAAAATCTTCTCCAAGAAATTCAAGAATTTTTCCATAGATTTCACCAAGTTGTTCAAGAATCAAGTTCTCCAAGTCAAAGGCATCAAGAAACTTAGCTCAAAAGTTTGAAGAAGAGTTTCCAATCAAGTCTTTTCATCTTAAAGTTATAATCCAAGGTGTGTGCGGTTTTGAAGAAGAGCAATTCTTTCGTTCTTGTGCCCAAATCTTTGATTTCTATCATGGATTTATATGATTTTGATTTATACCCAAATTACTTCATCATGAGATTATGAGAATATAAATTGTTTAAGCTTTGTCATACATGATTATTTTACTATTCCCAAGTTATGACCTGATATTTAATGTTGTGAATTTCATATTTCTACCATGAGTTGATATTTCAAGTGCTTTCAAGATATGTGTCAAGCTTTAAGCTTCCTTATGACAAATTGAATTATTGAGTAAATTGATTCATAAGATTGAGTTGTTACAATGAGTCTTAATATTTCCTCAAAGTTAATGATGTTTCCATGATTTAATAAATTGATACATTTTGATATTGAGAAAGATTGATTTGATTTGAGTCAAGTTAGGATTCCAAAAATTGATTATAATTTAATAAATGAGAAAGAGAACTGATTTGATCTTTATGATAGACTCTTGTGATGTTTGTGGTGAATTTTCTAACGCGTTCTGAGCTTGTGTCTGGGAGTAGTATTTAGCACTGAGTGGGAAATATAGTATTTCTCCTAAAACTACGTGCCATTGTACAATTGGTAATGATAATTATAGGCCAGAGACTGAGTATGAGATTGTGATCCCTAAATTGAGGTTGTACTCCCTGGCAAGAGTATGACGCTCCCGCCAATATGGGGTTCTCTCCTTAGGAGGGAAAATCGTTGGACTCCATATAACTCACATGATTTATGTCAGTTATAAGAACCTCCCTTGTCCATAAGAGTTGAGTTTCTTGAATTACCGAGTCACTCTAAGTCTTAAGTTGAAGAGTTGAGTAGTTTATGATGATTTATGAGGTTTTTATCATATGATTTATTTACTATGAGATCATGAAAAGTATGTTTCAATCTAACTCAATCCAAGTGAGCCATCATATTACATATGCATATTTTCATAAAATTGATAATGATATTTACATTATTGCATGCACCCCCACATACTCAATACATTCCAAAATGCTGACCCATATATTTTTCTATGGGCTACATTTTCTCATAATGTAGGTTCAGGTACTCAGCCGCAGCCACATTAGCGATATTCGAGTGCCTTAACCACGTTCCTTCAATGATGAGTCATCATGGTTCAAGGATCGTGTCTATATTTTTTATGATATAATTCTATTGTTATGGCTTTCAGTACTGTCTGAGTCAGTTGGGGGTTTGTCCCAATGGCTCTTTAGTCTTGATTAGTAGAGGCTTTGTCACACTAGAGTATCAGTATGAACAGAATGTCAGTATTTTAATTGTACAAGCCAGCATATCTTTGCTTTCGAGTATGTCCATGTTATGATATCCTTTCTTATTTTGCATTGACTACCATCAAAGTGAGTTCAAAAAGGGATGACAGGCTTAGAGGATTAGCTTGAGGCCACGTGTGGCCTTAAGTACCGTGTGACATCTTAGGATAGGTTCTTGGGGCGTTACAAGCTTGGTATCAGAGCCTAAGGTTTAAAGAGTCCTAGGGAGTCTGAAAAGCCGCGTTACGTAGAGCCTTGATCATCGGTGTGTAGCGCGCCACATCTATGAGAAAAAGGCTATGGAATGTTTTAGGAAAATTCATTTCTTTATTTCTAAAGTTTATCGTGCCTACAACTATCTCTTTATCTGCGATTAACTCGTACTCTCTTATAATAGAAAATGCCTCCTTGTCAAGCTCATAGAAATAACGAGCAACCTCAACCCGTTGATCCCTTGAACGAGCATGTGTCTCATGCGGAATTCTGGGCAGCTTTTGAGGCGCTAGCCTAGGTAGTTACTACAAATACTCAAGCTAACACCCAGGCTACTATTCCACCTCCGCAAAGAATAATTCTACTGCAATTCGATTTTGTGACTTTATACGGATGAATCTGCCTGAGTTCTATGGATCAAAGGTAGGTGAAGACCCACAGATGTACTTGGATGATATGAGAATGATCACCCAGATTTTGCACGTGACTAAGGAGGAGAGTGTTGAATTGGTTGTCTATCGAATGAAAGATATTGCATATGACTGGGTGGAGATGTGGGGGAAGAGTAGGAGAGGATGCCGCTCCTATGACTTGGTAGTTATTCCAGGATGCATTCTTGGACAGATTCTTTCTTCTTGAGATGAAGGAAGCAAAGATAGAGGAATTCATGAATTTGAGATAAGGCTCTATGACTATTAAGGAGTATTGTCTTAGATTCAATCAGTTATCTGAATATGCTCCTAGTATGATGGCTGACTCCAGGACCATCATGAGTAAGTTCGTGAACGGTGTGTCGAGTTACATTGTAAAAAAGTGTAGATATGCTATGCTTAATAGGGAGATGGACCTTTCTCAGTTGATGATACATGCCCAACAGATTGAAGATGATAAGGTGAAAGAGAGGGAGAGAGTAAGAGGGAATAAAACAGCTAGATCAGAGCAGTAGGGATCCTGTCATTCCAGATTCTATGGAGGGAACCGCCCTCAATTCCAGGGACGTCCATTTATGCCTGCGCCTTCCTTAGTTAGTGCTCCCGTACCTAGAAGTAGGTAGGAGCAGGGGAACAGGCCTATCTCGTCCAGGTCTTAGGAAAGTGTAGGTAACCAACCCCGTCCTTCTTCATGTGACAAGTGTGGTAGAGATTATTTTGGCAAGTATTTTGTTGGTTAGAGGGGTTGCTTTGGTTGTAGCAAGTTGGGCCACCGACTTAAATATTCTCCATATACTAGACAGAGAAGTCGAGATGCTCATCCCTAGATTTAGGCTACCAGTGCCCCTGCTCCCGTAGTCTTCCCAGTTCCTTCTCAGGGCGTCTCTTCTAGTACTGCTAGCGGTTCGCGCCAGAATCGCTTCTATGCTATACCACCTTCCAGGAGTAGGAGGGCTCTCCAGATGTTGTTACTAGTATGCTTCGTGTCTTTCATTTTGATGTGTATGTGTTGATGGACCTTGGGTTATGCTTTTCTTATGTGACTCCATTGGTGGCTGTGAATTTTAAGATCAATGCTGAAAAGATTCCTGAGCCTATCCTTGTTTCTACCCCAGTAGGCAAATCTATTGTTGTTAAACAAGTGTATAAGAAGTGTCCTATCTTTGTCCTTCACAAAGTCTTGTTTGCAGACCTGATTGAACTAGACATGGTCGATTTTGACATTATTCTAGGTATGGATTGGCTTCACTTTTGTTATGCGTCTATAGACTGTCGTACCCGTGTAGTCAAGTTTAAGTTTCCTAATGAGCCAATCTTTGAGTGGTTCGAAAATTTTGCATCCCCTAAGAGTCATTTCATATCTTACCTTAAAGCCAGAAAATTAATATCCAAGGGTTGCATCTATTATTTGGTTCGAGTTAAAGACACAAAGTCTGAGACTCCGACTATTCAGTCTATCAGTGTTATCAATGAGTTTCTTGATGGTTTCCCAAAAAATCTCCCAAAGGTACCTCCCGATAGAGAGATAGAATTCGAGATTGATCTTCTTCCTGAAACACAGCCTATTTCTATTCCTCCATATCGTATTGTCTCCACAAAACTTAAAGAGTTGAAAGAGCAACTCAAAGATCTTCTTGATAAGGGTTTCATAAGGCCCAGTGTGTCTCCTTGGGGCGCACCCATTCTGTTCGTGTGAAAGAAAGATGGTTTATTGCGTATGTGCATTGACTATCATCAGCTCAACAAGGTCACATTCAAAAACAAATATCCTCTTCCTAGAATTGATAACCTGTTTGATCAGCTGCAAGGTGCTAGTTATTTCTCGAAAATAGATTTGAGATTCGATTATCACCAACTTAAGGTTAGAGAGTGTGATATTTTAAAGATGGCTTTCCGTACCCGCTGTGGTCATTTTGAGTTCCTGGTTATGTCTTTTGGGCTAACTAATGCCCCAGCAGCTTTTATGGACCTCATGAATTGGGTGTTCAGACAGTACTTGGATATGCTTGTTATTGTGTTGATAGATGATATTCTTGTGTACTCCCGAAGTAAGAACGACCATGCAGATCATCTTTGAATTGTCTTGCAAACCCTTAAAGGTCATCAGTTATTTGCTAAGTTTAGCAAGTGCGAATTTTGGCTAAGGTCAGTTGCATTTCTGGGTCATATTATTTCTTCTAAAGGTATTCAAGTTGATCCTCAAAAGGTAGAAGCTATGAGGCATTGGCCTAGACCTATTTTCCCATCTAATATTAGAAGTTTCATGGGTCTAACTTTCTACTACTATCGTTTTGTTGAAGGCCTCTCTTCTATTGCGTCTCCTTTAACTCGGTTAACCTAAAAGAAAGTTAAATTCCAGTGGTCAGATTCTTGCGAGAAGAGTTTTCAGGAGTTGAAAACTCGACTCACTTCAGCCCCTGTGTTGACCCTTCCTAATGGTTTAGATGATTTTGTGGTGTATTGTGATGCCTCTAGAGTTGGTTTGGGTTACGTATTGATGCAGAAAGGTAAGGTTATAGCCTATGCCTCCAGGTAGTTGAAATCGTATGAGAAGAATTACCCGACCCATGATCTCGAATTAGCTGTAGTGGTTTTTTCTTTAAAACTTTGGAGACACTACTTGTACGGTGTTCATGTTGATGTCTTTACGAATCATAAGAGTTTGCAGTATGTTTTTACTCAAAGAGAGTTGAATCTTCAATAGAGGCAATGGTTAGAATTGCTGAAGGACTACGATATGAGCGTATTATACCACCCGGGCAAGGCTAATGTAGTTGCGGATGCCCTTAGCAGGTCATCCATGGGTAGTATAGCGCTTGTAGAGAAAGGCAAGAAGGAGTTAGTTCGCGAAATGCATTATTTGGCGAGGTTAGGTGTTAGATTGCTTGATTCAACTGAGGGTAATGTTTGGGTCCAGAGTAGTTCCGAATCTTCTCTAGTTTTGGAGGTAAAAGAGAAGCAAAATATGGATTCTCATTTGGTCAAACTGAAAGGATCAGCTAAAGGCCAAAAGGTGGAGGTTTTCTCCCAAGGGGGAGATAGTGTATTGAGGCTTCAGAATAGGTTGTGTGTGCCTGACATTGATGATTTGAGATAGAGAATTATGGATGAGCTCTATTCATCCTGGTGCTACCCAAATGTAATGCGATTTGTGGAAAATCTATTGGTGGAATGGTATGAAAAAGGATATAGTGACGTTCATAGAGAAGTGTGCAACTTGCCAACAGGTGAAGATAGAACACCAGAGACCCGGTAGTATGATACAAAAATTTTAGCATTCCTACTTGGAAGTAGGAAGAGGTAAACATGGATTTCGTGACTGGTTTACCTTTCTCTCATCGTCATCGTGATTCAATTTGGGTCATTGTAGATAGGTTGACTAGGTCCGCACATTTCTTTCTAGTTCATAGATTTTTCACTGTTGAGGACTATGCTAAGCTGTACATCCGAGAGTTAGTTAGGTTGCATGGATTTTCGTTGTTTATCATCTCCGATAGAGGTACTCAATTTACTTCTCGATTTTAGAGAGCCTTTCAGAAGGTTCTTGGTACCCAAGTTCATCTTAGTTCCATTTTTCATCCGCAGACAGACGGTCAAGCTGAGAGGACCATCCAGACTTTGAAAGATATATTAAGGGCCTGTGTTCTTGATTTCAAAGGAAGTTGGTATGAATATTTTCCATTGATTGAATTTTCTTATCACAACAGTTTTCATGCTAGCATTAGAATAGCTCCATTTGAGGCTTTATATGGAAGGAGATGTAGATCACCTATAGGTTGGTTTGAAATAGGTGAAGCTATTGTGATTAGAACTGATGTTGTATTTAAAGCTATGGAGAAAGTTAAGCTAATTCGAGAAAGGTTGAAGACAGCCCAGAGTCTTCAAAAGTCATATGCAGATGTGAGAAGAAGAGCTCTTGAGTTTGAAGTTGATGATTTAGTGTACTTGAAAATTTCACCCATGAAAGGGGTGAAGAGGTTTGGTAAGAAAGGAAAGCTTAGTCCCCTATATGTTGGCCCTTACAGAGTTTTGAATCATGTTGGGAAAGTAGCTTATGGCATTGAGTTGCCTACAAAGTTGTCAGCTGTCCACCCTGTCTTTCACATTTCTATGCTTAAGAAGCACATTGGCGATTCTGCTGTTGTTGTTGATCCATTGGAGAAATTAGAAATTTGGGATAGCCTTTCTTATAAAGAGATTCCGGTTGAAATCATAGATTATCAAGTCCGTATACTAAGAAACAAAGAAGTTCCTTTGGTTAAAGTTCTGTGGTGAAATCAACTAGTTGAGGGTGCTACTTGGGAAACAGAAGCAGATACGCGAGTTAAGTACCCCCATCTTTTCTCTACAAGTTAAAATCAAGCTGAAGGTATTATTTTTCCATAATTTAGTTTCCTCCTAATCCAGTGTATTCGGTTATATAGTTGTCTTCCATCTTGATTCGTGCATTCAATGAAGTATCTGAAAGTCTAGAGTAAAGTAAGCCTATTGAATAGATTGTTTCAGTAAGGCATTTTTAAGTTTCCTCTTTGACCTTGAGTCTAACTAGCAACATTTGACGACGAATGTTTTCAAGGGAGAGATATTGTAATACCCCGGCCTTTTCGTAAGCCTAAATTTATTTTTAAGAGAATAGGAAAGACTTTCAAAGTGAATGATGTTTAAACCATGCAGTATTTCCCTAATTTCTACTTTCTATCATGTGAAGATTTTAATAAGCTTTCCATTGATACCAATTTCGTCACAATCGAAGATCGGAGCAAGAAGTTATGACTATCTAAAGTCCCAGTTGTGAAACATCGTTATTTAGACGCTATCGCATCGCGAAGATGAGTAATATCCCACTTGTTACTTTCCAGTAAGCCTCTGTGATATTACCATATCGCACCAAGGCTTAATATCAGGATTGTCAAATTCCAGTGCACCAGCACAATTCCACCGCGTCGCGGTGCCCTTGCAGGTCATAACCAAGGTGGCAATGCGATTTCACCGTGGCGTACCACTAAGCAGTTTTCTAGTTGTCCAAAATCTAGTGAAGGACCGCGATCATGGCGCGTCGCGCCAGGGCCAAAAATCGGGCTCCAGTTTTAGAATTTGCTCAAGGGCATTTTGGTCTTTCCGCCCAGTTTGGTCCTCTATATATAGATTCAAGTAGAGAAGAGAAATCCATTCTTCTCTATTTCTCTTTCAAGAAATATCTAGAACTAGGGTTTCTCTCTTCCAAATCCAAATCAAATCTTCTCCAAGAAATTCAAGAATTTTCCCATAGATTTCACTAAGTTGTTCAAGAATCAAGTTCTCCAAGTCAAAGGCATCAAGAAACTTAGCTCAAAAGTGTGAAAAAGAGTTTCCAATCAAGTCTTTTCATCTTAAAGTTATAATCCAAGTTATGTGGGGTTTTGAAGAAGAGCAATTCTTTCATTCTTGTGCCCAAAGCTTTGATTTCTATCATGAATTTATATGATTTTGTAAGTGGGTTTATACCCAAATTACTTCATCATAAGATTATGAGAATATAAATTGTTCAACCTTTGTTATACATGATTATTTTACTATTCCCAAGTTATGACTTGATATTTAATGTTGTGAATTTCATATTTCTACCATGAGTTGATATTTCAAGTGCTTTCAAGATATGTGTCAAGCTTTAAGCTTCCTTATGACAAATTGAATTATTGAGTAAATTGATTCATAAGATTGAGTTGTTACAATGAGTCTTGATATTTCCTCAAAGTTAATGATGTTGCCATGATTTAATGAATAGATACATTTTGATATTGAGAAAGATTGATTTGATTTGAGTTGAGTTAGGAATCCACAAATTGATTATGATTTGATAAATGAGAAAGAGATTTTATTTGATCTTCATGATAGACCCTTGTGATGTTTGTGGTGGATTTCTTAATGCGTTCTGAGCTTGTGTCTGGGAGTAGTATCTAGCACCGAGCGATAAATGTGGTATTTCCCCTGAAACTACGTGCCACTATAGGATTGGTATTGATAATTGTAGGCTAGAGGCTAAGTATAAGATTGTGATCACTAAATTGAGTTTGTACTCCCTGGCAAGAGTACGACGCTCCCGTCAATGTAGGGTTCTCACCTTAAGAGGGCAAAACGTTGGACTCCATGTAGCTCACATGGTTTATGTCGGTTATAAGAACCTTCCATGTCCATAAGAGTTGAGTTTCTTGAATTACCGAGTCACTCTGAGTCTTGAGTTGAAGAGTTGAGTAGTTTATGATGATTTATGAGCTTTTTATCATATGATTTATTACTATGAGATCATGAAAAGTATATTTCAATCTAACTCAATCCAAGTGAACCATCATTGTACATATGCATATTTTCATAAAATTGATGATGATATTTACATTGTTGCATGCACCCTCACATACTCAGTATATTCCAAAGTGCTGACCCATATATTTTCTTATGGGCTACATTTTCTTGTAATGTAGGTTCAAGTACTCAGCCGCAGCCGCATTAGCGATATTCAAGTGCCTTAACCACGTTCCCTCAGTGATGAGTCATTATGGTTCAAGGACCGTGTCTATATTTTTTATGGTATAATTCTGTTGTTATGGCTTTCAGTACTGTCTGAGTCAGTTGGGGGTTTGTCCCAATGGCTCTTTAGTCTTGATTAGTAGAGGCTTTGTCACACTAGAGTATCAGTATGAACAGAATGTCAGTATTTTGATTGTACAGGCCAGTAAATCTTTGCTTTCGAGTATGTCCATGATATGATATCCTTTCTTATTTTGCCATGACTACCGTCAAAGTGAGTTCAAAAAGGGATGACAGGCTTAGAGGGTTAGCTTGGGGCCACGTGTGGCCTTAAGTACTGTGTGACGTCTCGGGATAGGTTCTTGGGGCGTTACAGTGTGTTAAGCAGGGAATGGCATTGAAGAGGGGAAATGTAACTTGCTACCCAATTGTGGCGAGTAATATCTTGTGTTCATTCCTTGATTTTGTTTGTTGGCCGTGGCTTTTACACCTCTTTTTCAATATGTTAGTTTATATTTTCTGCATTTTAGGCATTGTTATTCTTCAATACTCCACATCGGTTTGATTCGAATTTGTGAACTTTTGAGGTCTGAATTTAATTTAACTAGGCGTTTGGCCATATTTCGTTATGAAAATTAATATTTGGAAATTGGAATTGTGTTTGGCCATGAAATAGATTAGAGTTTTTTTTTGTATTTTTGTGAGTAATTTGGAGTGAAGAAAAGGGAAAATAGCTCTTTGTTGTTTTTGAAATTTCTGAAAATTATTGAAGAAAGTGAAAAATAAAATTTTCTGAAATTTTATAACCAAACGTGTTTTCCAGAGTTGAAAAAATGAAAATTTTTCATGGCTAAAATCCCAAACTCATTTCATGGAGTGTTTTGATACGAATTTGGTGTGATTAACTAAGAGGGTGTTTGGCCATGAAAAATTTTCACTTTTTTTCCGGAGTTCAACTTCGGTAAACATGTTTGGCCATAAAATTCCAGAAAATTCTGTTTTCATGCTTTTCAATTATTTTCAGAAATTCCAAAAGCAACAAACAGCTTTTTTTCACGTTTTCCACTCCAAGTTACTCGCAAAAATTCAAAAATAAACTCTAAATATACTGCCCGTCTGATTTCCTGACATCATAGAGTTGGATTGTACTAGATACTAGCTTATACTGAGAGTTAGGAAAAATAAAGTTGAAGAAAACTTACTTGTGTATATCAAAAGATTTTCTTGTGCTCTCCATGTGGATTTAGCTGATCATTGAATGTTTATGAAATAAAGTAGTACAAAGACTATACTGTTAAAATTTAGCTGATATGGAATCTTGAGCAGTTCATATTTAGAGTTTTCAGTTTAGTTTAGATTCATAGGAAAAGCTTGTATAGTGCATTGAGATTGAGGATAAGTCGAACTAGAAATAACGTTTCCATTACAAGTTTAATCCCTAAATGAAAAGTGATATTTAAGTGAGATTAGATGAAGATTATGGTATTTAAATATAGATAACTTCAATCTAATAGGAGAATAGCATAATAGATGCAGGCATAAGATGTAGAAACAAAATAGAATAGTACAAATATAAGCAATACCGGTGTGGTAGGTGCAGTGCATCAATTGCACTTTGTCTCGCTTTTTGTGCACTTCGCTGTCGTCATCAAGTTTCTAAAACATACTTTTTCTTACCAATGAGTCTCTTTTGAAGAGGCGGCACTAAACTATTGATATTTTACTTTATCGTAATTATGTTTCAATTTCTTTGTTCATATATTTGTCGTTCATGCTTATAATTATTCTTGGACTAAACATAACTATTTATATGTTTTCTCCCTTTGTGCCTTTTTTAGTTGAAGCCCACACTTTTATTTGCACTTTAAGCACCAACAGACCTTAGAGCTTTTTTGCGCTTCTTGCTCTTGATAACACTGGGTAGGTGAAAGGAAGATAATCATCAAAAGAAAGATAAGTTCTATAGGAAGATTATGAGAAGCAATACTCATAGGAAGATTATGAGAGCAACAAATTTCATGTAAGTAAATGTTGGGACAAGTCCCTTTATACAAGACAAGTGTTATAGAAATATGAACATATGATGGAGGTACAATCATATAAGATTAGAATGAATTAGTAATTAACACATTTAGTGCAGGCTATGTTGCTCGGACAGTTCAAAAATTTTGCAACACCTGTGTTGGATCCTCTAAAAAATACACTACTTTTAGAGGATTTGATACGCATCCAACGACATTTTTGAGTCTAAGCAACATAAGTTAGAGAGTGTAAGTAACATAAGATCAATCTTTCCGTCAAGTCTCGATGCCAAACTAGTTAGGGCCGGTTATTGAATAAAATAGTAATATATTGGAAAAATATTGAACAAATTTTGGGAAATGCTATCCTTACAAAAGCACTCAAAGGTGTGGCCTAGTGGTCAATGAAGTGGCTTGAGAACCTAAGCGTCGTAGGTTCAAATCCTAGTAGAGACAAAAAGCATGCCATAGCCTTAGTGGATAGAGCTACCTGATTTCTGTTGGTGGTGGAAGGTGGCAGGTATCCCGTGGATTAAGTTGCAGTGCGTGAAAGTTGGCCCGGACACTACAATTTTAAAATAAGAAGTGCTATCCTTATAAAAAGGCTGAAATAACTTTTGGACAAACCCAAAATTGAAAATAATAAAAAGAGAAAAGAAAAAACTACTTTAGGACAGAAGGAATTGTGTGCTTTAGTTTGGTAATAAGCGGACAGATTAGTGAATGTTCCATAAAGGATCACATCACAATAATGTTGTGAAATCCCTGATGGGATTTCTTTTCAAGTTCCTTTCCCTTTGTACTCTTTATGAATAGGTATCTCTTTGGCTCCTGGTGGTTTGAACAATATAAAAAGATGCGAAATGAGCTTTTAACTATCTCTCCCGCCTACCGAAAAAGTCGAATAATTATAAAAGACCTTTTTTTTAATGTTCTCAATACAATGGATTAGAAGTATACTCGTCTCTTCTTCTACATACCTCCAACCCCAAGAACAACCAAAATAATAAAATTGTCTTAATCTCAAATTGGTTGGGATCTCTTTAAAATGAACTATGTATCCGTTTTACTTTATTTACATCCCATATCAATAGTCCCGCACAAGTCACACCTAGTTTGTGAGATCATGAAGGTCCTTCTCATTTAACAAGTTACCTGGGTGTTGATGTTGTGTGTCTACATAGGCACATCCCCACAATCAATATTTGGTAGACCCCTCAAAGTTAGAATATGAACATCACGTTACTGCAACACTACTTTATTGTAGTTAGGAACTGGCTACACCTTGTACAACTAACTTATGTCGGGAAAATGATTTCCAAGATAAACTATTTTCAAGATGGATTCTAATTTTGTAGAATAACATTTGCCGCTATGTTAAATGCACTCAAAATACTTTGAATATATTCATTAGGTTCTTTAGTAGAGATTCAGTAACTTGTCGTTTGGAATGGAACTAGTGACTAGATTGGGTGTTCGATCAGTATTATTAAAAGCCATTGCTTGACGCAATGTGCTTTGGAGAAATATGCGCTTTAAAGTTCAAAGAATGGCGTGCAAAGCTATTCCGACAAGAAGTAGTTGGTTGTTTGAATCTTAACTTTTGAGCGGTTGTTTGGTTCGAGGATCAGTTATACAGGGACTATAATGAAGAGATTAATAATCTAGGAATAAATAATAGATGGATTATTTCTTGTTGAGTATTTGGTTCATTGCACTAAAACTGGATATACAATATATTTTTGTTTTATTTTTTTTTAACTAAAAGACAATTTACAATATATCCTTGGATGCTTGACTTTTATTGAATTCTTGGGGAAAAAAAAGGGTAGTTTTGTATTTTTTGTGTTTTATCCTTTTATAAGTTATACATGGATAAGTTATTCCCTTAGGCGGAACCAGGATTTGATGTTTATGGGTCCGGATTTCTAGTCTTTTTAAGTTATTATGTTCTAAATTAATATATACAAATGCGCCCATTTGGTCAATCATCAATGAAGTGGGTTGAGAATGATGAGGTTTCAGGTTCAATTCTCAGTAGATGCAAAAACACTTGGTGGATTCTTCTCAGTATTGGTTCTAGAATCAAATTACAAATCAAACATATAAAAAAATGTATACCATAATTATTTTATTGGCCATTGAGGAGTTGGATTAATATTCAGCATTATTGTCTATAGGATGCTGGAATTAGTCATTTTAATCACAATTTGATTATTATAGTACTAAATTCATATATGTTGGGCATTTTTTATTTTTCGTAAATTTTGCACTTCACTTTAAAAAAGTGCATGATTCATTTACCGCTTTTCTCTTAAGACTTGGGACCTTGTCATATTTTGCACTTTAATCTTTTAAAAAGCAACACAATGTTTGGACCAAAGCTACTAGAACCCTTAAGCTATACTCTAGCTCCACCTTGGCTATTCTATGTTGTTGTTGGTTATATAAAATAATATCTTTTGTAGGTATATTAAGTTATACCAGGATTAGTTATACATGATTAAAAGTACAAATCAAACATTTGAAAAAACTTAATACCATATTAATTCATCAGTCTTCAGACCAAATGTCTAGATTAGTGTTCGGCATTGTTGTCCTTCAAACCAAACGACCCCTAAGAGATTGGATTAATATTCGATATTATTGTATATAGGATGCTGGAATTAATTATTTTAATCATAATTTGATTATTGTAGTACTAAATTCATGTATGTTTGGGCATTCAAGTTGGTTTAGTGAGGGCGACCGCGAAAGTCACCGAATGGGTCAGTCTTTTAGATCTCTCAGATTAGAATATCAAAAGAGGACGTTCCAGATGTCCAGGGCAAACACGACTTCTTCTAAGACTAGAAGACCACTGGAAGACACCCAGGACTGTAGCATGTTGTGAAAGAAGCACACTGGATGGGCATACTTCGACCGTGTCTCCGGGTCCCAGTTGAATGTAGATATCATGAACGCGAGGTACAAGATACCAGGCCGAGAAACCCGGGCAACTATTCCCCTCATGAATGCTACCGGGTTGGACGAGCCAATAACTCGAAGGCGTTCGGTCTATTTTTTGAGCAAGAATCACAGCCTTACCTTATCTTCACTATGATACGGACTCCATCCCTCTCGATGATTGTTGACTCAACATTGATTTTGTGCTTGAGTTAGAGGGTTCTCCCTCCATCCATCGAGTCAGGTAATTCGCTATTGGAAATTTCCCCATCGCCTATCTCATGCCATGCTTCTTCTTTCTTCGAATCAGTTCCTAGTGTCAGTCAATCAAGATTCGCTATCAAGAGGGAAGAACCTTGACTTTAGGTTAGGCCGGTCTCATTATTCACGCAATTTCCCCGTCCATCGATTGATCACGCGAGTACACATCCAGTTAGCGCATAGCGAATGAAAAAACTGTTTACAAGCTATCAGCGCGCAGCGCTGTCTTAGATTGAACATTGACTTATGTTATTGCCGTTCAATCTCTAAGGTGGGTTTCCGCTGAGAACGAAATAGTGTTCGGGTCCAATGGTGAACAAAGACCTAGCTTCTAGAGTTCGCTGCTTTTCCCAGGCCAGAGAAGGGCTTATACTGCTCGCCTTTGTTTGATATGTTCATTCAGTACCAATACAAATAAAAACTACACCAAAGTGGAAGGGCCAGTATAGAAGCTAGAAGTAGCTTGCTACCTTTTCTTATGCGTTCAGGAATAAATAGAAAGTTTCAAAATATATAGAAGTCTCTCGATTGATTGGTTGTAATGTTCACGAGGTTGTACATAATCCAATGTTCAGTGATATGACTTTCCTACTGACTGAATTGCTTGAATTAGTTGAAGGTGCGGAGTCTTCTTCTTTTGATTTGAGACGAATTCATTTTTCTACTGAAAGTTCTTTTGATAGGGAATAGTGAAAAGCCTTGCCTTATTCAAGAGTACCAGGAAGGAGAAGAATAAGCATTACCTCTGTTGAAGGAAGAAGCCCCTCCCTTTGCTTATTTATTCTTCCTGGTCTTCGGGTCTCATCTGAATGGCTCGCTGCCTATTTAGTTACATTTTAGGTTTTGATTCCAGAACAGAAGGTGAGGTTCTGAAATCAGCAACGAAGCTCTTCACTCCATTTCTTTCTCTTTTCCCAGTTCCATTGTGAACGAGCCGTGAACGAACGAAATCCCTGTATCCTATGAAAGAGGATCGAGCATGAGCCTTCGAGCGGACAAAGTATGTGATCAAAGGCATTTAATTTTCGTAAATTGTGCACTTCACTTCAAAAAAGCATATGCTTCAATTAGCGTTTTTCTCTTTAAGCCTTAGGGACCTTATTAGTGTTTTGTGCGTTTAACTTTAAAAAACATTATCTCTGAGGTAATTGACACCACTTTGATTGTCGTCAGAGCTCATCTCATAGTGAGAAAGGTGGTGGCCCTTTTAACGTGGTTCAAGGTCCTTATTGGGTAGAATCTTTGTATGTCAAGATACTTGATGATGTATTTGTTAATTCACACAATATATGCTTAAATTTTATCTAATTGTCTCGCCTATGCTATCTTCCCTAAGCTTGCACTATTTGTTATGACCCAATTTTATGTTCCTTTTACAGATTATAACGATTTTTCAACTACTCCAAGTAAACAGGTATCCAGTTTTGTTATCTATTAACTGTGGATTAGAGTTCAAACCTGCTGATTGTATGACCAAGAAAATTGTCCTGGTGCAGGATTTGGATTGGAGAGAAAGACTTGATTTGCAACATATTAAACCTTCGTTGACAAAGCAGGCGAGTTTTCTAGTATGTTGATATTTGTTATTGAGTTTTGAGCACTTCTTTTGATCTCCATCTAGGATAGTTTGTACCCTCAATAATTAAGCATACTTTTAGGTGTTTGATGTCATCCAAGCCAGTGCAGATGATCTAGGACCTTCCAGCCTCGACTCATTCCGAAAGAAGAATTTGCCTGCACCATGGAAATTTGTTAAGGAAGAAAGATTGGCCAATAGTGATACTAATAAAGAGGTCGGGAATGAGAGTCTGGCTCAAGCCTGGATGTTGTTTCTTCCCATTAGTTGTTGCTGAAATAGATGATGATTGTTAGCACGTTGGATGAATTACAGGGAAATGAGCCAATTCAGATAGCTGCATATGTAAAAACTGAGATCTCCAGAGGCAAACAAGATGATCTTGTAAATGGTAAATAGTTTGTTCATATCATGGTATCTTTTGAGTGCCTCACTAATGTATGAATAACTAGATGTATTTTTTTCCCAAGCAGATGATCATTCTCAGTTGTTGGATACACCTGCTATTTTGGCCAGAAGGGTACTATAATTATCAACCACTTTATACTCGCATTTACTTTTGTTGCACTTCTGATATCCGCAAAGAGAGGGAGAGAGCGAGGAGAGAGAAAAAGAGAGATTGATTGATTTGAAGCGTTCAAATTCACTCTCTCTCCCCCTCCCTCCTACCTCCCCTACCTTTGTCTACCTCAGCTGTTCGTGTTATTATAACTTTTCAAGTGCTATGCAGCAACTGAGAGAGAAGAGACGTGAAAAGCGTGCTGCTGTTTTAGTGAAACAGGATGATGAGGTAACTGTGAAGCTTGAAAATGCTGCCCTTGAACACTCTAAGGCAGTTGACTCTGCTGTGCTGGGGAAGTATAGCATATGGAGGAAAAGTTTGTCTTGGCTCAAGAGTTACAGAAGCAGCTTAAAGAAAGTCAGCATGCGTTAGGTGAAGCAATATCTGATGCTGATCTAACTCGCAGGTACCAGATTTTTTTCTTTGACGTCTGGATACTCGACCATTGTCCGTTTGTCCCGATTCAAATAGGAAAGGTTAAATCCTTCACTCTCCTATGTTCAAATAGTGCAAATCAGAAGATTAAATCAATGGACCAAGTGCTTTCCAAAGTTAAAGAGCAACTCTATGATTGCAAGCTTGTCACGGAGAAGTTGAGAGCAATACTCCAGTCTGCAGATGAGCAAGTTAGAAGTTTGAAGAGGCAGAGCACATTTTTGAGCCAATTAGCTGCAAAGACCATTCCAAATGGTATCCACTGCTTATCCATGCATCTGGCAATTGATTATTACCTCCTCCCTCCTGAAAAAAGAGAGTTCCCTAGGAGTGAGAATCTGGAAAATCCTAGTCTTTTCCATTATGCACTATTCTCTGACATCGTTTTGGCTGCTTCAGTTGTTGTCAACTCAACTATCATGAATGCTAAGGTGAGGAATTCTTTCTGACATTGTCCAGATCATCATCCATGTGTCTGTCTTTTATCTCTACTATGCATTTGTGTGAGACTTTTTATATTATTCTGTATCACTTGATGATGTCCCTAATCCTTGATAATAATCAAAAAACTTGTATTAATGCATGATAAAAATGGCATAAGGTTTGAATTTTGATATATCTAAAGGTCTTTATGGTTCTGGTAGTTACTCCACAAAAAGCATGTTGGCTACATTTTAGAAGCTAATTTTGGATGGGCAACTTAAAGTTCTACTGATTGTTTTGCAGGAACCAGAGAAACATGTATTTCATCTTGTCACTGATAAGTTGAACTTTGGAGCTATGAATATGTGGTTCTTGTTGAACCCTCCTGGAAAAGCTACAATTCATGTTGAAAATGTTGACGAGTTCAAGTGGCTTAATTCGTCATACTGTCCTGTCCTGCGGCAGCTAGAGTCTGCTGCTATGAAAGAGTACTATTTCAAGGGTGCACATTCCACCACACTATCAGCTGGCTCTTCTAATTTGAAATATCGGAACCCCAAATACCTTTCAATGCTCAATCACCTTAGATTTTATCTCCCTCAGATTTATCCCAAATTGGATAAAATCCGTTTTCTTGACGATGATATTGTTGTTCAGAAAGACTTGACAGGACTGAGGTTGGTGAATCTTCACGAAAAAGTGAATGGTGCTGTTGAAACATGTGGTCAGAGTTCTCACCGTTTTGACAAGTATCTAAAATTTCTCAAATCCTCATATTGCCAAAAAATTTGACCCAAATGCTTGTGGGTGGGCATATGGGATGAACATTTTAGATCTTAAGGAGTGCAAGAAGGGAGACATAACTGGTATATATCACAAGTGGCAAAACATGGTAAGGAATCTTTTGCCCTTCCATCTGTGATTTTTAGCTTTTCTTTTCTGTTTTGGTCCCTCTATGCTGAGTTTCATCACGTGAAGTTCACTTTTAGTTTTTTACTTTTTGACTCAGACACTCGAATAATTGGAATATATCATATGTTTCTTTACACAAATACTGTACTGAAATTCGGAAGTCCGCTTTTCTCCTGATACCATGCCAAATACATAGGAAAAATCTTAATTTCCAAGGAATCTTACCACCTCATTTTGGTTCTTTTCTGCTTTTGTCATTAGAATGAAGACGGTCCTTTGGAAGCTAGATACACTACCACCAGGGCTAATGACCTTTTACGGGCTTACACATCCACTGGATAAGTCGTGGCATGTTCTAGGTTTGGGTTACAGCCCAAGCATTGATGTGTCCGAAATTGAGAATGCTGCTGTGATACACTACAATGGGAACATGAAACCATGGCTAGAGTTGGCAATGACAAAATACAAGTCATACTGGACCAAATATATTAAGTTTGATCATCCATACATTCGCTGCAAACTAAGTGAATGAAGGAGTGATGAATTTCAAAAGTTCAGTTTGGCGTGATCTTGTTGGAAATCGTTTTAAGTTACTGCACTAATTTTTAGTAAAATAAGTTAGTTTATTTAGGATGAATTTGAATTTTGAATTTAAGTTAGGTTGTTTGATTTTGTTGAGACATTTTAGTGAGTTTAAATTTTGAATATTGCTGTTTTTTCTATTGTAAGGTGGCTATTTAAAGCCCGTTGATGCTCAATAAAATCATTGAATACTATTGAATGCTATTGAAAGTTATTCAATCCTTTGAGAGTCATTTTAACCCCCTTTTCGCTGCCCCATCTTTTTTTTTAAAAAACCAAAAGTGGTATCAAGAGCCTCATTGATATTACAGGTTCTGTGTGTTCTTCCAAAGCGCTACCATACCATTTTTAACCCGCAAGGGCTATCTTTTTAACCCATAAGGGCTACCTTTTTAACCCATCAGGGCTACCCATTTTAACCCGTCAGGGCTACCATTTTCAACCCTTGCTTATTTTCAAAGCGTAGGGCTATTTTCAACCAAAAAGATGTCAAGCAGCAGTCTCTCATTGAATGCCCCAAAAACTTTCACTGCGAAAACTACCAAATTTGGTCAGTGAAAATGAAATCATATCTTCAAGCCTATGATCTGTGGGAAGTAGTAGCAAATGATACACCATTACAACCACTCCTTGAAAATCCTACTGTTGCTCAAATCAAATCTCATTCAGATGAAAAGCTCAAAAAATTCAAAGCTAAAACTGTAGTTCAAAATTCAGTTGCGGATTCGATTTTTTCTAAAATCATTGCTTGTGAGACAACAAATGAAGCTTCGTAAAAGCTAAAAAAAGAATATCAAGGAAGTGATTGAGTAAGACAAATGCAAATTTTGAATTTGAAAAGAGATTTTGAATCTCTTAGAATGCAAGAAAATGAAATTATTTCTAAGTATTCTGAAAAGATTTCCTTGCTTGTCAGTAAAATCAGGTTACTTGGCGAGGATTTCAAAGATGACAGATGTTAGAGTATGATCCCTACTGATTGCCTATCTGTGGAACAAGTAAGTATACGTGGTTCACAGAAGTAAAAACTGAACACAGTAATTTTTACGTGAAAAACACCCGGCTCAAAAAGGTGTAAAAAAACATGACCTGTACCTCTATAGGATTTAACCCCAATCTTTACTATAACTGTCACGATCCGGCCCGAGGCCCTGGCCGCGACGGGCATCCCGAACCATACAAGCCTGAGATACCCCTGTCTCTGCCCAACCCACTAGTGATATTGTCCGCTCTGGGCCTAGGCCCGTACGACTTTAAAATGCGTCACTAGGGAGTAAGGCTTTCTCACTTATATACCCAGCATCCCTCCTGTGTTTTGCCGATGTGGAACTCCTTCCTATATTGGGGTGTCACATACACCCCCTTATGGACTCAGCGTCCTCGCTGAGGTTTGCCCCACCGAATGGGATTTGCCTACACTCAGGACTGAGGTTTGCCCCGCCTTACCGGGATTCGCCTATACTCAGTTTGAACTCTGTCTCACATCGACAGGGACGACACAGGAACAGCTCTGATACCATTCTGTCACGACCCGGCCCGAGGCCCTGGCCGCGACGGTCATCCCAAACCACACAGGCCCGAGATACCCCTGTCACTCCCCAACCCACCAGTGATATTATCCGCTCTGGGCCCAAGCCCGTATGGCTTTAAAATGCATCACTAGGGATAAGGCTTTCTCACTTATATACCCAGCATCCCTCTTGTGTTTTATCTATGTGGGACTCTTTCCTAAGTAGCGGCTAATATTATTGGTGGGTTGGGGAGTGGCAGGGGTATCTCGAGCCTGTGTAGTTCGGGATGCCCGTCGCGGCCAGGACCTCAGGCTGAGTTGTGATAGAATGGTATCAAAGCCGCTCCTGTGTCGTCCCTATCGATGTGGGCCAGAGTTCAAACTGAGTGTAGGTAAATCCCGGTAAGGCGGGGCAAACCTCAGTCGTGAGTGTAGGCAAATCCCATTCGGTGGGGCAAACCTCAGCGAGGATACTGAGTCCGTAAGGGGGTGTATGTGACACCCCAACTTAGGAAGGAGTCCCACATCAACAAAACACAAGAGGGATGCTGGGTATATAAGTGAGAAAGCCTTACTCCCTAGTGGCGCGTTTTAAAGCCGTGCGGGCCTGGGCCCAGAGCGGACAATATTACTGGTGGATTGGGAAGTGGCAGGGGTATCTAGGGCCTGTGTGGTTCGGGATGCCCGTTGCGGCCAGGACCTCGGGCCGGGTCATGACAATAACCTTCAACCTCAATAATCAACACAATTACAAGACTTCTTGTAAACAAGGAATTAAAACTTCTAACTCTTATTACTATAAAAACACAAATCTTCCCAAGATAAGTGTTCCCAAGTCTTCGAGTTCCCTAACTTGAAGACGTGATTCCTAACTCAGCTTGTAGAATACTGAGACAAGAACAATTTACTCATTACAACTCAAGAACCTTCCTATCACAAGCAGTCTAAAACATACTAAGTGAGAACTAGGTTCTTCTTCAAGTTGGTGAACGATTTAGCTGATTGTTGATTTTCTTATCAGTGCTTTATTATCACTTGAATATAGCTTGTTGTCTATATATGCTCCCTCAGATACAATTCTTTTTCTTTTTTACTTGTATCTTCTGTGGGACTCTTTCAAGTAACTCACTCTTTGTTGTAACCATCTCTCCTTCTTCTAAATTGAGTAGGACTCTTTTGCTTTATCCTTCTGCCTTGTATACTTCTTGATTTACTCAAACTCTAACTGCTCTAATTATCTTTATATAGCCGTGTGAACATCCTTTGCTTATCCATGTATTGACAGCTTATGTAATAATTTTAGCATGTAATGATTTTAGCATGCAGTCCATATGTCTGAAGCAGTTTTACTTGTATGGACCAGCTTGCACAACATATTTCATTCATCTGTCTATCATTAAAACTTCTCATGCCCTACCAAATTCACCCTTTTTGATTATGACAAACTTATCAGCACAGTATTACCAAGAACCTGACATACTCAATAAAAAGTCAATAAAAGGATCACAGTAAAACGAAACAAGTTAGATCAGTTAAGTTATAAGCATTGTGTAATATATACTTCCCCCTTTTGACATCATCAAAAAGCTGAGCCAATAAGTGAAAAACTGTTTAATAATCCATGGTTGCTGGGGCTATCACTAAAACAAGCAAGAGTCAGAGCAAGAGATAAATAAGCATTGAATTAAACAGAAGTAGATCAAGTGAGCAAAAGAGGTCCATTTCATGCACAAAAACAGATACAATTATCATTATCCATTAAGACCAAAAAGAGAAACAAGTTGGACCAAGAAGCAACAATGAAGAAAGAAAAAAACTAAGGGATGAAGGAAGAGTTTATTTTGAGGAGGTAGAGGGGATAAAAGAGGGCAAAGATCGAATGATAGCAGCATTTTTAGTTCTTTCCTTCTCCAAAGTGGTTGTGAGGGAGTCAATTTGAGCTTCAAGAGCCCTCTTTTCATCTACGTGAATAGCCTGGGCAGCCTTCAATGCAGCCTACACAACCACCAGCTCTCCCTATTTTGCCTCTAAGGCATTTCATAACTATTGCATAGGGTTGTCTGCATGTCTCATAGTAGCAGGTAGCATAGCATGGTTCACTTGTCCAATTACATCCTTAGTTGTCTGTAAGTACCACACCTTGATAGAGATAAAAAATTATCAAACACAGGGGCAAGCCAGAAATGATAGGGCAGAGCATGACTATTCTTATCTCTGACGAGTATCCTTTGCATATACTTAATGATGAGTTGGGGAAGGTCTATTAGAATCTCAAAATCCAATAGTTCCATTAAGGTAAGATCAAGAAAGCTTGCAACTGTGCGCCTCTCCTGCCTAGGTAAGATTATTTTGTGGACCACATTAAAATACAACTGATAGAGAGAAGACATTTTATTTTTCATCACCCTACGATGAGAAGGAAGAAGAGGATTTCCAAAAAATTTTCTGCAGATATCAAGGGCGGATGGAAGATTGTCAAGAGGAGGCCAAGATCCTTTCACATAGTGACCCCAAACTCCAGTAGAAACACTTAGAATTCTACCCAAAGCAGCAGGATAAAGATTGATGAGTTTTCCATGAATAGAGGTTGAGATCATCTCTCCAATTGCAACTTCATGTGTATAAAATTCATACACTTCATCTTTTCCCAACCTTCTTTGATGATTACCTTACAGAAGCAAGGATAACCACCCCTGAGCCCTCAATTTAAATACCAAATTTCCCATATCAGGACCCCCAAAACCAGTAACAACCCTACCTCTAACCATTTTTTATTTCTGAAAATGTAGAACATGGTCGGACGAAGAAGCTTTATCAGCAGGAGTATCAATATTAATATCAACATCAGAATCATCAGAAAGCACAGAAGAAGTGTCAGGAAGATAGTCTGAATCTAAGGCAGATGAGACAGAAGGACCAGGTTTGGGGACCTGTTTCTTTGGAAGTGACATAGATTTTGGAGAATCTTTAGTAGGAGTAAAGGCTTTTCCAGTAGAGACTTTGTCAGTAGAGGCTTTGACAGTGGATTTTGAAGATGAGGAGGCTTTGGGAGTGGAAGGGGGGAACATTTCATGAGAGAGAGATATAGTTTTGATGTTTTAGCTATGGTATGTTTCTGCTTCAGCTTTCTCTTGGAGCAAATGAGAATGTTAGGAGAGGAATCACATGGGGGAGGAAAAGCATTGGGCACGACTCGATTCTCTTTACTTTCCCTAAGTGCCTCTTCCAAAAAAACATCTTTCTGTTGTTTTTTCCTCTGAGTATGTGGAATTCGAGATGAAGGGATGACAAGAGAAGAGTGTTCAGAAGTACATCATCGACATCAATGGCGACAAATAAGGGTTTTTATTTCAGAGTTGATCTTAACCATCTAGGAATAAGGTTGGCAATTGGAATGTCATATCGATCAAGGATTTGAAGAAGAGCTATTGATAGTGGTAAGGGTTCTAGAAAGAGTGAGGGTTTGAAAGAAGAGGGAGAAAAGGGGTATGGTAAGGTCTTGAAGAATAGGAAATCAGATAGGTTGAGAAGGATTTAGGGTTGGATAAGTGAGGGTAAATTGATGTTTGGGTGGATAATAAGTTGTGTAGAAGAATTAATGTTAGATTTTATAGAAGAATGAGGAGAGGAGGAAGATGCCATAGTATGGTGAATATTCAGAGGTTGAAGGAGAAGTGAAGATAGGAGAGAAAACAAGAGGCGTATTTAAGAAGAGTGAGAAAGAAGTTAAAATAAGAACGGACTGTGATTTTGGAGAAACGTGCTGATGTATAGGTTCAGTATGGATGGGAAAGTTCTGGCAGCCTTTTGAAGAAGATGACTGTTTGGTTTTGGTGGTTTTAATCATTATAGAAAGAACCATGTAGATGGCCTGTTTCTCTTAATGCTACTATGGAAAACAATAATCATACCTTTGTTTGATTAGTCCATGACCACTTTTGCCTTGATGATACATCTATAAAAAAAACACAGATATATCACATTGCTTTAAATCTTGGAATTAGGACACACAAGTAAATGTGTAAGACTGAATTAATCAACAATCACTCAGGCATAGCATATTCTAGTCAATCATTGAAGGAGATTTATACAATTTTAATCATCCTTAATCCTAACCTATTTTTTTCAAAGTTTTCCCTACTCAAAGCCTTAGTGAATATGTTAGCAATTTGTTCCTTAGTTGAACAAAACATAATTGATATATTTCCTTTTTAACATTATCTCGAAGAAAGTGATGAACGATATCAATATGCTTAGTTCTTTTATGTTGGACAGGATTTTTGGCTATATTTATAGCACTTGTGTTATCACAAAAGATGGGAACACAACCTACATCTACCCTAAAATCCAGAAGTTGTTGTTTGATCCATAACAATTGAGCACAGCATGACCCAGCAACAACGTATTCAGCGTCAGCAGTAGACAAAGCTACTGAATTTTGCTTCTTTATAGACCAGGTAATAAAACATGATCCTAAGAAGTGTGCCATACCTGTAGTGTTTTTCCTGTCCACCAAATATCCTGCATAATCAGCATCAGAGTATCCTACCAAATTAAATTTACTACCTTTGGGATACCACAACCCAAGATAACTAGTTTCTTTCAAATATCTAAAGATTCTTTTTACAGACTTTAGATGGGATTCTTTTGGATTAGCTTGAAACCTTGCACACAGTCCTACACTAAACACAATGTTAGGTCTGCTTGCTGTGAGATACAATAAGGACCCTATCATACCTCTATATAGTTTTTGTTCTACATTAGAACCTGTTTAATCCAGATCAAGTTTTGTGGTAGTGGCAATGGGAGTACTTATTTCTTTAGTTTTCTCCGTAGAGAATTTCTTAAGAAGCTCTTTGACATACTTTTGTTGATGAATCATTATTCCTGATGCTGACTATTTTATTTGAAGACCCAGGAAGTAATTCAACTCCCCCGTTATTCTCATTTCAAACTCATAACTCATGAGTTTAGCAAAGTCATGAGTCATATTCATGTTGGTTGAGCCAAAAATAATGTCATCCACATACACCTGTACAACTAACAAATTCTTTTCATTAGTTTTTAAGAAAAAGATATTGTCAATTTTACCTATGGTGTGTCCATGCTCCATCAGAAACTTTGATAATCTCTCATACTAGGCCCTTGGTGCTTGTTTCAACCCTTACAAAGCCTTATCTAGTTTTTACACATGATCTGGAAACTCTCTGCTTTCAAATCCTGGAGGTTGCTTCACATAAACCTCTTCTTTGAGAATGCCATTTATGTATGCACTCTTCACATCCATCTGGTACAAAATAAACTCCATGTAAGAGGCAAAGGCAACCAGCAATCTTATGGTTTCAAGTCTTGCTATAGGAGCAAAAGTCTCATCAAAGTCAATTCCTTCTTCTTGGTTGCATCCTTGAACCTCCAATCTTGCCTTATTTCTTGTGACTGTTCCATGCTCATCAACTTTATTTTTGTACGCCTATTTAGTCTCAATGACTGATCTATCTTTTGTAAGAGGAACTAAATAACATACTTTGCTTCTTTTAAACTAATTCAATTTATCCTGCATGGGTATGATCCAATCAACATCAAGTAATGCCTCACTTACTTTCTTTGGCTCTATTTCTAACAGAAATGCCTTGAATGCACACATACTTCTCAATCCAGATCTTGTGGTAATTCCAGAAGTGAGATCAGTAAGTACATTCTCAATAGGGTGCAAACCTTGATACTTGTATCCTTTTAGGATCAAGCCTAGTGAGCTGCTTGGATCACTGCTAATATTCTGATGTGAAGCAGTTGATGGACCAGTTCCCTCTAACATTATTCCTTCAGCTTTAGTTCCCCCTGTGAAAGTGCCCCCAATTTTGACTGCTTCAGTCGATGGAACATATTGTGTAACTTGTTCCTCAGTGTCGCTTTCTTCCTGTAGGTTAGTCTTAACACAAAACTCATCAAAAATCATATGCATGATTTCTTTAACATATGCATGATTTCCTTAACACAGTTAGTTCCGTTGTCTATTGCACTTAGACAAGTTAACTCAGGTCCTGGTATTGCCATTATGTCTACTTTGTATACATTCCTGTATCTCCTTGCAGTAAGCACAATTTCTTTGGTGTCCATCCTTTTGACTTTAACACCTGCAGCAGTGAAAATTACTTTATTACCTTTGTCACACAATTGTGAAATGCTTAGCAGGTTATGCTTCAGTCCTTCCATAAGATAAACATCCTCCACATCTTTTGACTCAGATGAGCCAATTTTTCCAACTCCAGTTATGATTCCCCTTTTTCCATTTCCAAAATAGACTCCCCCACCATCTATTTTGGAGAGTGAAAGGAACTTTTGCTTGTCACCAGTCATATGTCTTAAGCAAGCACTATCTAGGGACCAGTGCCTTTTGTTTCCCTTCACCTTTTTCTGCACAAGAAATCAATGGTTAGACTTAGGAACCCAGACAAGCTTGGGTCCTGTTTTGTTAGTAAAAGGATGAATTAAATTCCTTCTAGTCCAAGCAGGAAGCAAGTAGACTGACTTGTTTCGCAGACTAATTTTAGTGCTTGTTTTCTTGGTCTGAGAAAGTTTGGTTGCCAGGTTCAGACTTCGATATCTGCTTTTAGCAGCCATAGGACATTCAGTAGTAGGATGTCTAAGATTGCCACAAATATAGTATAAGTCTTGAAGATTATTAGCTTCTTTATAAAAACCCAAGCTTGCTTTTTCATTGTGATTTCTTTTACCAAGCTATTGAACAATTCTTGAAGAATTTGTCCATCTGTTTGACTTTTCTAGATCCAATTTTAATCTTGCTACCTCTTGAATCATCTTATCAATCTTTTTAGTCAAGTCATAACATTCTTGTTTATACTTAGTTAACTTAAGTTCAACATTTTCTTGTTCTTTACTTATGGCCTTTTTACCATGGTCAGTGAGAGTCAGTTTAAGGATTTCAAACTTAAGATCATTATTTGAGGACTCAAGCAGTGTAATTTGTTCCTTAAGAGTGCAATTTTCTTTGTCAACATTTTGTTTGCAAACTTTCAAGTCAATGAAATCAAATTTAAGACTTGCAAGACTGTTGAACAATTCATCCCTATCAGAAGTTAATTCTTGGAAATTTCAATTAAATCACTCATTAAGGAAACAAGTTTAGTTTTAGAAAATAAATGCAGTTTTTTTTTGAGTTTAAGTAAACTTACCTCAGAAGCAACATCTTCTTCCTCAATGTCTGAGTCTCCAAAAGCCATAAATGTTGTCTCATTAATTCCATCATCATCATTATCAGAGTCAGATCCCCAAGCAGCTATCATGGCATGTTCTTTTTTTTACTTCCTCCTGGCCTTTTGTTCTTTTTCAACTCTTTCCTTCCTCCATTTTATTTCCCAGAGAGGACATTCTATGATCTGATAATTAGTCTTTCCACACTTGTAACATCATTTGGATTGTCATTGGAACGCTTCTTGCTACCTATTCCCTTCTTCTTCTTAAAAAACTTGCTGAAATTTTTTGTTATGAAGGCAATTTATTCCTTATCCAGTTCAATCTCTTCATCACTATCAGAAGCCTTCAAGGCCAAGATTTTTTTAGAAGCCTTCTGTTCCTTAATGCCATCAACTTCTATTTCATAGGTTCTTAAATTCCCTACTAGTTTATCCAAAGTCATACCTATGAGATCCTTATTTGCTTTCCTGATTGCACTGACTTTAACATTCCATTTTGACTTTGGTAGCACCCTCAGAACCTTCTCTACTTGTTCTTCTTCAGTGATGACTTTTTCCAAGGAGGTTAACTCATTTGTTAGAGTAGTAATTCTTGTCATTATATCATGCAAGGATTTATTTTCCTTCATCTTAAATGCTTCATATTCAGTAAAAAGGAGAGAGATCTTGAATTTTCTTACCTGAGAGGTACCTTCATGGGCATTTACTAAGGCATCCCATATTTTCTTAGCTGTGGTACAGGTAGATATTCTATTGTATTCAGAAGGTTCTAGACCACAGACTAGGATATTCTTTGCCTTAGAATTTTTCTTTAAAGCCAAAAGATCATCAACAGTAAACTCACTCCTTATTTTCTTGACTTGCACACCATTTTTTGTCTTTATAGGGATAGTAGGACCTTCAGTAATCCTATCCCATAATTTATAGTCTTCTCCTTGAATAAACATCTCCATCCTGGCTTTCCACCAGATGAAATAAGTACCATCAAAGAGTGGGGTTCTAGTAGTGGACTGACCTTCACTATGACCAATAGGAGGTGATCTTAGGTGCAAACCTTATTTACGTGGAACAAGTAAGTATACGTGATTCACAGAAGTAAAAACTGAACACAATAATTTTTACGTGGAAAATACCCGGCTCAAAAAGGTGTAAAAAACCACGACCTGTACCTCTATAGGATTTAACCCCAATCTTCACTATAACTTTGAGACTCAACAATCAACACAATTACAAGACTTCTTGTAAACAAGGAATTAAAACTTTTAACTCCTATTACTACAAAAACACAAATCTTCCCAAGATAAGTGTTCCCAAGTCTTCAAGTTCCCTAACTTGAAGACGTGATTCCTAACTCAGCTTATAGAATATTGAGACTAGAACAATTTACTCATTACAAATCAAGAACCTTCCTATTACAAGCAGTCTAAAACATACTAAGTGAGAACTAGGTTTTTCTTCAAGTTGGTGAATGATTTTGCTGATTGTTGATTTTCTTATCAGTGCTTCATTATCATTTGAATGCAGCTTGTCATCTATATATGCTTCCTCAGATGCAGTCCTTTTTTTCTTTACTTGTATCTTCTGTAGGACACTTTCAAGTAACTCACTCCTAGTTGTAACCATCTCTCCTTCTTCTAAATTGAGTAGGACTCTTTTGCTTTATCCTTTTGCCTTGTAGACTTCTTGATCTACTCAAACTCTAACTGCTCCAATTATCTTCATATAGCCGTGTGAACATCCTTTGCTTATCCATGTGTTGACAACTTATGTAATAATTTTAGCATGTAATGATTTTAGCATGTACTCCATAAGCCCGAAGCAGTTTCACTTGTATGGACCAGCTTACACAATATGTTTCATTCATCTATCTATCATCAAAAGTTCTCATGCCTTAACAACAGAATAGTAGAAAAAATTCTTGTGACAATTTCGGAGAGATTCGAGTCTAAAATCTCATCTCTAGAGGAGTCTAAAGATCTCTCTACTATCTCTGTTGAAGAACTAATAAGTGCTCTTTAAGCACAAGAGCAAAGAAGAGCTTTTAGACAAGACAATGTTACTGAGAGTGCCTTTTATGCACAAAACAATAAAGGAAAAGGTAATTATCCTCCTTGCAGACACTGCAAAAAGAAAACACACTTGGAGAATTTTTGTTGGTGGAGACCTGATGCAATGTGTGGAAATTGCAAACAAGCAGGTCATGTTACAAAAGTGTGCAAGCTTAAAAATAATCCTCAAGCACAATTTGCGGAAGCAGAAATTGTGGAGGAGCGCCTTTTTTAAATCGCAGTAACTAAAGCAAGGAGGAGTGTTGGAAATTGCTTTAAGTTACTGCACTAGTTTTTAGCAAAATAAGTTAGTTAATTTAGGATGAATTTGAATTTTGAATTTAAGTTAGGTTGTTTGATTTGTTGAGACATTTTAGTGAGTTTAAATTTTGAATGTTGCTATTTTTCTATTGTAAGGTGACTATTTAAAGCCCGTTGATGCTCAATAAAATCATTGAATACTATTGAATGCTATTGAAAGTTATTCAATCCTTTGAGATCCATTTTAACCCCTTTTCGCTGCCCCATCTTTCTTTAAAAAAACCAACAGATCTGCATGTGCATAGTCATATTTCCATGATCGGCTAATGACGGAAGAGCTCCCATATACATCTACTCTCTTGTCTTCACTATGCAGCATCTCCTGAATCGTTATTCTTCGTTGTGTTCACTTGTATTCATTGTCCGGGTCTGATCTCTGCTGCCTTTTGCACCAGTAACAAATCTTTTTGGTACAGAGATGCATAACTAGGGTGAAGGGAAATTTGTAATGTTCTGGATCACAGTATATTCTTTGAACAATAACCAGTTTGAATTAAATTCGAAGTGGTTCGTCCAAGGCTAAGCGCTTGGAAGATTTGTATTTCACCTTTCTGCAGTTGAAGGAATGTAGTTTTCTTTATGTTATCGTGATCTTTAGGTGATATCCTCGATTATATTTTTCGGCACCTTTTTAAATTATGCTAAATTTCCATGTTTGTCCTCAATCTTATTGTCAGACAATTCATTTACTAATTTCTTTTTAACATCTATTTTAACAATAAAAAGTGAAGTTCTTCTAGAATCTATCGTAATGACTTAAACATTTGAATTGATATTTTGATGTTGCAAGTACCAAAGTATTGTTGATGATGGTTCTAACTTCTAAAGTTACTTTTGCAAGTAGTTCAAATTTGCTATTGCACAAACTCGTTACCCCGTTATTCTGAATTTATTTATGTTTTATAGGATGAGATGTGACTATACATGATTAATTAAAATAATTAAGTTGGTATTAAGGGGTGTTTATGGTTCGGTTTGGGTTGGTTTTTGATTAAAATTAAAATTATAATTAAACTAAGTAAGGTTTTAAAAATTTTAAAATCAAACCAATTAAAATAAAGTATCATCGGTTTGGTTCTTATCGATTTGGTTCCATTTTTCGATTTATGATTATCTAATGATAAATTGATAATAGTAAAATAATGGAACATGACTTGAGACAACTATTTCAAATGAATGTTAGGAATCAATAAATTTCTCTCTAATATCATAAGATGAATGTATATGAATCTTCTATTATTTTTCAACATTGTCCTCAAGTTTTAACATGTTTACGTTGCATAATTGTAGAGGTTCTTTCACTTCATGTTCCTCATATCGATAGAAGGAATATACATCTTTAATAGAAAGGACAACCTTTAAATAATCAAAGAGGCAAGCCGTTGAAGAGAAGATGAATCTATATATAATATAAAAGAGAAACATAGGAGTGATGATGTGGCATACTTCTAAAGCCAAAAATGACATTTATCTTTGGCAAAATGACCTTGTGGACCCTTGTACTATGTCGCTTTTGTAAGTTGGACACTTCTACTTACATATTTGTCATCTGGACTCCTGAACCCACTAAAAAATAATATTTCAAACCCTTTGACCATTGACCAGGCCTATGTGGTATTAAAAGGGCTGACTAGGACGAGGCGTGTGTAGGCATGCGACTAGAATGCGAGTGGGGATCAATTTTATATTAAAATAATTTAAAAATAAGTCCTCCAACTATAAATATATTTTTAAAAATTAAAAATAATAAATTTAAAAAGAAAATTTATAAAGGCCCTCCCCCAAACCCCTCCACCGTCTAGAACCTCCCATACCTCACCTCGTCTTCCAGTCCCCTACCCCCACCGCCGTCCACCAGTCCCCACCCCCCACCCTATCGTTGCCCCCTTCAACAATATCCATAGCTACCAACATGTTAAATCCCTCAACAATAGCCATGACCATCAACTTCCAAAAATCCAATCTTAAACCAAGAACAACCTTAAACAGCCATGGCCATCAACTTTCAAAATTTCAATCTTAAACAAAGAACAACCTTAAACAAAGTGTATAGAAAAATAAAATTTTAATTTTTTTCACAATCCAACTTCAAAATTGTCAAAAATAAGATATGGGTATCAAAGAACAATCTTAAACAAAGTGTAGAAAAACATCAAAATTTCAATCTTTTGACAGCCCAACTTTAGGCACAAAGGGTAATAAGTAATGAAATTATATCTTGTTAATTTGCTCTCCAATCCAAGATGTTACCATCTTAAATTTAAACAGAACTACGAGTAAACACTACTAAAGTTACATTACTTTTGCTATGTTTATGAGAACGGAGAAGCAGGAACATATCAAAAACAATACAAGCCAGCAAAGGTTTTTGAGCAATTTTCTCTTCACTTGTCATTACTGGGAAGATTATACACAAACCGGCGATGCATTCCCAGTATATCAGTAGCCAGATTGGATATCGAACAACTGGTAGTTCCATTAATACTCTAAGATCGACACCTTTTTAGTAGAAGGAGATGTTGTACAAGATCTTTCGTCGGTGTTGTTTCTCAAAATTATTGATGATATCATCAATTGTTTCCTCCCAATTTTCAGTCACCTCAAGCTGCAAGTGAGAACTTGTATTGTTATTGAGAAACCAAGCAAAATTAATGGAGAAGAGAGGGAGGAGAGATGGAGAAGAGAGAAAAGTAAGAAGATCGATCTTTTTTATTTTTTTAATTTTTAATTTAAATTTTTTATTTTATAAATTTTTAAGTGAAATTTTAAAAATGATGTGAAATTTAATATAATATTTAAAATGACGTGGCAGCTGACGTGGGGCGAGTGTGTTACACTCACCAAAAAAGTATTTAAAATATTGCTTTTTAGTGAGTCCAGGGGTCCAGATGATAAACATGTAAGTAGAAGTATCCAACTTACAAAACCGACATAGTACAGGGGTCCAGAAGGTCATTTTGCCTTTATCTTTTTTTCAAATTTTTCACATTTTCTAAAAAAATTTCAAGTATATAATTCACTAGAAAATCTAAAAATTAATTCTTAAATTACATTCTCTTAATTATTCATTTATTTTTCAGTTTAGATAGCCCAAAAATCATTTTCATTAAGTTAGATATCATTTAATGCAATAAAGTAATATTTAAATTTTCATTACTTTCTCCTTTTGGCTGCTACAACGCTTTTTCCCTTAGCAGTGAAGATTTTCATTTTCTTTGCCCTTTTCTTTTTTTTTTTTAAAATTATTTTTGTTCTATATTAAAAGAATTCAAAAGTCACTCCTTTAGCTCTGTTAATTATATTAAATAAGATTGAATGTCAAGAGACTTTATACTTTATAAAAATAAATATATAAACAACATGAAGATTAGCAAAATCCAACAAAGAATTCCATTCCTTTGAAGGAAAAAGTAGGTAATAAAAATAAACTCCTCTTCATGTTCTACAATGCACGAGCTTCCTATAGAATTTTCAAAGTATTTGTCAAAGAAAGAAAGCTACACAATAGAGTCAACCTTAAGTTTTTTAGGGAAGATCCTATTCCTCTCAGGACGTATATGAAAATTATGTTAAAATTTTACTATCACTGAAAATCTTGATTAGTTTCTCTAATCTATTAGTATATTTAAAATAATTTCTTTCTTTATACGTCTTATTAATTATTATAAATGTGATTTTTCTTCCTCTAGCTTTCAAACTGTTGTTTTTGTAGGTGGTTTGATTTGGGAGATTTCCAAAAGACCCTGAAAGCTTGGACCAAAAAAATACTAAAAAAAAAATTGACGAAATCATACGAGGTTACTATTGCCCATTTTAAGGATAAAGCTATCTATTCCTATCTTTATGGGACAATATCAATAAGGTAGCGATATATAATTTATTCATCTGTACATATTTACTATAGTTGTAAAGCTAAGCATTGTTAGATTTCTTAAAGATGGTATATAGTTGTTTTATATTTTTCTTTTTAATTAGATAGTGATATTGTAAATCATATAACTAAACAACGAAAGTGAGTAAAGGGATGGTTCATCACGATTCATGTGCTTCATGCATAAAAATTAAGGTAGTTTTGAATTATATAATTTTTAAGCGATCTATTCCTATCTTTATGGGACAACATCGATAACGTAGCGATATATAATTTATTCATCTGCACATATTTACTATAGTTATAAAGCTAAGTATTGTTAGATTTCTCAAAGATGGTATATAGTTTTTTTATATTTTTCTTTTTAATTAGATAGTGGTATTGTAAATCATATAACTAAACAATGAAAGTGAGCAAAGGGATGGTTCATCACGATTCATGTGCCTCATGCATAAAAATTAAGGTAGTTTTGAATTATATAATTTTTAAGCGATCTATTCCTATCTTTATGGGACAACATCAATAAGGTGTAGCAATATATAATGTATTCATCTGTACATATTTACTATAGTTATAAAGCTAAGAATTGTTAGATTTCTCAAAGATGGTATATAGTTGTTTTATAATTTTCTTTTTAATTAGATAGTGATATTGTAAATCATATAACTAAACAACGAAAGTGAGTAAAGGGATGTTTCATCACGATTCATGTGCTTCATGCATAAAAATTAAAATAGTTTTGAATTATATAATTTTGTTCTTGTTTTTTATCATATTTCTGCTGGTATATATATTTCAAAGTTGCATGTAGATAATTAATCTATGATTTCACAAAATATAGCCTATTGTCATTAATTAACAATTTTTTTTTTTACAAAATAGGTTCATTATTAGGATGATATTACTGCTCACTGATATTATAAACATTCTTTTGATTCATTGAATAAGACTTAGAAACGTAAGACCTTTAACTTTCTCTTCTTTTTTAAGAAGAATTTAAAAGCATGAAATGTGATATTTATCATACTTAATATTGATAATTTAAAATAATTAACATTTGAGAAGAAAAAGCAAACTTATTTCAGGTAGGAAAATTGTATAGAGATATATTAAGGAATAAAAAAATTAAGAAGAAAAAAGGAACAACAATAAGAAAAAACAAATACTCCTATAAGGAAAGAAAATAAAAATGTAAATGAATAGACAAATATTACATCTTCCGTCAATATTTATTTAAAATATTTATGCATGATATTTACACATACTTTTTTGACATAAAATATATATTATAGATAGAAGTCACGCATACACAAACACATATAATTATTTATATTTGTAATTTAACAATTTATGTAATAACTGATTATTATAAGCATATTCATGAAGATTTTCTGTTATTCTATTATTAATAAATTTCTAATAATTTAATTTTCTATTAATGTTATTTATAACTGCGCGAAATGCGAATTATTTCACTAGTATATACATATAAAAGAGGATTAGAGACATGCTGATGTGGCATGCTTCAAAATCCACCATTAGCATTTATCTTTATTGTCATTTTTTGGGCCTTTTATCTCATTTTTCTGTTTTAAAATTAAGTATTTTTAATGAAAAAAACTAAGTTAATGAAAACGTAAAACTACTTAGTGCAATTAAATGAATTGGATGTTTAATGTCCTTATTAATTTCAGTGATAATAACGGATTGGCCATAATGTAAGAAAAATCAATAATAAATTTTCAACCTTTTATATTCCTTATTTGTTGAGGAAAAGAAAAAGCCTATTGTCTCCATCTCAGGAGGCAATGCTGAAAGAATCAATGAGACTTTTAAAAAATCGTTAAGATTTTTAATTAATTTATTAAAATACATCTAATCTAAAACTGAATAATAATCTCTCTCTCTCTATATATATATGTATATATATAAAGGAGACTTATAGGCACGCTTATGTGGCATGCTTCATAGGCCAAGAAAATATTTATCTTTTTTCTCCTATTTTTTAGTTGTTTTTCAATATTTTACAAGTCATTGTATTTATGAAGAAGAAAAAAACTACATATTGAATAAGGAAAATAAATGGCTATTAAGTGAGCAATTTATTTTTACCTATTTATATTCTATTTTTCATACTATATATAATCTTATCATTTTTTGGGAGGGTCTTATGATATGTTTTTTTCTCTTCTCCTTTATTTTCTTCTTTCGTTTTTGTTTTAATTTTATTTTATATCTTTAATTTTATTGTATATTATCATCATCTTATAAAAAGGATGGTGAAGATGAAGTTGTTTGATATGAAGAGGTAACAATAGCATTTCACAATATTGTCATATGTATACTAATGTGTGGCTTAAATCTCATTCTTGATATGTTTAGTGTTTTGTTGGCATATTTTGCTTTTGATTGATTTTGGTTATGTCAATATTTAAATTATAATGCAAACTTTGGATATTGATCACAAAGATCTAATCTTTTCCTCTTTTTGTAAGTTACTTATTCTTATCAAAATAATAATTTATTTTTAAGGTGGAACTGCTTATCCAATGGAAGGTTTAGTAATGCAAAGTATAATTTATTCGGTTATAAACATTAAATTTTTTATTTGTTTGCAAGTTGAAATTTGTTGTTGGAGGTCCTGCTCCTTAATCAGTCTCTATTTTGAGCTCTTAGTATAGAAAAATCTTTAGTAGGAGCGGTATCTTCGAATGGATCCTACCCTGTGTGAATCTGCATTAATCGAACTCGAATGGAGGTTTCAAGTACTGAATGAGAAACTTAAAAAAGAAAAAGAAAAACTAATCACGGAAGGTTTTTAGGTCAAACAGATTTGTAATTGTCCCATACTGAGATGGTACACACTCTTCAATTTTTAGAGAACTCAAATAAAATATAAATATAAATATCAATTTATCAAATTATTGCTCTCCATAGTTTTTATTCGATGCTCAACATCTCAACAGTCTCTCTTTATAAAGAAAAAGATCTTCTCCATCTTTGTTCAAATATATATGTTACAGGGTTAGACTTTCATCTTCTTTAATTATTGTTACAATTCATTAGCTTGCTATGATCGGCATATATTACTCACATTATTTTATAGCATTCTTTTTATGTCATTTTTTGAAACGCTTAAAGTTTTAAAAAAAATAAATATATAAGAGGTGATGTTCACTTCTTTATGGCCTCCAATTGTATCTATTTTTTTCTTATTTTTTTATATTGTTGTCTCCATTTCACTATATAATGATAATATAATAATCTATTTTAAAGTATTTTAATTTTTCTTAAATAATTTATTTAATAAGTCATTTTCATAACTTACACCACTTCACATAACTTCTATTCTAATAATATCCATTAATTTTGTACTTTAAATTCACATATTACCATCTTTATAACTCATGCTCTTAATAATCTTCATTACTCAAGAAAATTAAGAGTTGTAAGTAGATAATTAAGGATCATCATATACAATATTTCAATTCTATATAGAAAAAAAACCTTATGTAGTTATTTTAATCTTGTAAGGTAGAATATGGTACACTTCAGAAACATATAGAGAAGAAAGTTATGAAATGTTGAAGAAGGTTTTAGATTTTGTTGATAATCTGATGCAGTGCGGAGGAATTATGGGTATTTACACAAGATCTACTTGATTTAATTTTTTCATGCTTTTTGATTGAAAAAAAATATATATTATTTCAAATTTAAATCTCAACTTCATTAAATGTGAAATAGAAATGAAATAAAATTGTTATTAGAGAATATATTTTAACTTATTGATAAAGAATATATTATTCATCATTTAATAAATGTTAAATTATTAAATTTTTTTTACTTTTATGAAACAAAAACATTCTTCATAATATAATTATAACAAGTTATAATATTACAATTAGACAATAAATCTAAAGTGAATATAAAATTAATCGAAGAAAATAATTAATTTTTTAACACCGCGCGAAGCGCGGTTAATTTCGATAGTGTCTTAATAAAGAAAATTAAAAAGTGGCAATACACCACACCACATATATATATTAGTTACTTGGGAGTTTGGCCCACAGGTGACAAAAGAGTTTTAAAATGAGATGTAGGTGACACAAGTCTTAATTATTTGGTGGAGGTGACAATTACTTTTTTATGGATTAAGAAAGTTGGGGAAGTTTGAAAATAACCCACAAGTTTTTAAATTTATACTTTGATCTGAATGTTAGCCTATATAACAGAAAACGGAGGGAAAAAAAGATGTCTTTCTCTCTCTTCTCACCTATTGTTGTTCTCTCTCTTAGCGATTTTTGTTGTTCATTGTTGCTGCTGCTTCATTCATCATCTTCTGCTTCATTATTATTATCTTCTACTTCATTATCATCTTTATCTTATTTTTGTTGACCATTTGTTGTTGTTGTTGTTACCGCTACTGTTGCTATTTGACCAATTTATTAGGTCAAATTTTGTTTCTAACATCACTTTCCACTTTGGCATTACTTCATAGGAGACGTTGGTAAGTCAAATTATGATTTTTAGTTGAATTTGTCATCTAGGTAACTGCTATTGTGTTATTGTTTTCCAATAATGGATAGAACCCAATCATGAATCCAACATAAAATCCATCTGTTTAAACAGATAAATCATCTGTTGCGACAAATGAGACATCTGTTTCAAAGGAAGACTGATATGTTGGATTCATATTTAAACAGATGGGTCATCTATTGCAACATTTGATATATATGTTGCAACAGATTAGTTACCTGTTGCAACAGAACCTGAACACGATTCCAACATAGGTTACAACAGATTAATAACCCGTTGCAACAGGTAAGTCATCTGTCGCAACAGCTTAATTATCTGTTGCAACTGTCACTCATCTGTTGGAATCAACTTCAAAGGTGATTTAGTTATATCATCAATTCCAACAGGCAATTCATCTGTTGTAACAGCTATTCAGACCCGTAACTTAAATCCCAACAGGTAAGAATCTGTTGCGACTCATCAGTTATCTATTGCAACAGATAACACATCTGTTAGGATTCATTCACAGCACTATGAAATCACTATCAACTTTTTTTAACAAATGACTTTATTTAGGTACCACTAATGGAGGGATTAATAACAATAGGGGTGAATTTTCATGGCCAACGGGTCGAGAAGAGCAATCGATATGTATGGCATTGGAAGGAGGGTGAAATTCTAGAGACGAAAACTATGATAGTCCAAAGTGATGTTTCGTATGATGATTTTGTGAACTTAATCATCAGCTTTTGTGGGCTGAATTGTTAATCGAAAGAATTCGCCATCAGCTATATGCATAACTCCTTTGAAAATTAGAGGGTACTGCCTTTCAAGATAACCGATCAGGTTCGGTTGCATTCTTATCTAAGTGATTCAACTAGGCCAGTGTTAAGGGAGTACATGGTTGAAAGGACGAGAGAGAATGAGAACCAGAACGTAGAAGAAGAAGAAGAAAAAGAAGACTTCTTTGATGATAGGTTGGATGATCTAGACATGAATATTCCAGATGATGATCAAACACCTACGCCCGTTGATGCGACCAATACGATATGCGGTTATTCTCAATCGACACAATCTGGAAATCTCTAAGACGAAGGGATCGGCTTTTTTATTGGAATTCATTCAAGGACAAGAATGAACTATCTAACACTTTGTTTATTTCTTCCATGAAAAAAGATATTAGAATAAAGAAGGTGATTAATTCGAGCAGTGTCTTTTGATTCAAATGTGCTGATTCGAACTGTAAGTGGTGGTTGAGAGCGGTGAAGTACGCAAGTTCTGATAGATTTGTCATTCATAAACATGAAAAGCATCACATATGTAGTTCGGAGCATATCTCAGGCCAAAATCTTCACGCCACGACAAAGGTCCTCGGTGAATATTTCAGGAGTAGTTTCCTCGATGGAAAAGACCCTTTAACAAGGCTTATGGCCAATCAACTCCTTATGGATTTGGGTGTCCTGGTCAATTATTAGAAGGTATATATGGCTATGGGGATTGCCAAGGACCTGGTTCGGGGGACACTTGAGCATGGGTATGAAGTCTTGGATGTTTACCGTTACATGATTGAGTCCACAAATCCCGAAAGTAAGACGACATTGCATCTGGATGAAAACAGAAGGGTCAAGTACTTTTTTATATCCTATGGTGCTTGGATTCAAGGTTTTTGACATTTGAGAAAAGGCATAGCCGTCGACGGTACCTTCTTGAGAAGCAGATATAATGGAGTTCTTCTAGCAACGGTGGCACAAGATGCGGAGAATCACATCTTTCCTGTCACTTTTTGTGCAGCAGACAAGGAATGTGATGCCTCTTATGAAATTATTTTTGAACAACTGTGACACTGCGTCAAAGATACCTAAGAGTTGTGTTTTGTATCGGATAGGCATCCAAGTATTCCAAAGATGGGTTCACTTTTCTTCACTTTATCTTACTTTGATTGTTCCATCAGGCATCTTAGATCACAACGAAAGGGTCATCACCCTTTTTTATAAAGCAACTAAAACATATAGTAGAGAGGAGTTTTTAGACCATTTAAATCAAATAGCGGATGTGAATCCCAAGGTAGCAAAATTTTTTACACGTGTTGGTTTCGAGAGATGGAGCCGGGCATTCTGTCCAGCAAATAGGTACATTCTTATGAATTTAATGTCTTGTTTGATTTACAAGTTTAGTTTGATGTCGTACTAAGTGATTATTTTCTATAGGTACAATATTATGACATCAAACATAGCTAAATCGGTGAATTCATTATTTGGCAATGAAAGAGAATTTCCCATCAAGGCTATGTTTGAAAAAATAAGCGAGAAATATAGCAATTTTTTTAACAAAAGGCGTGTGCAGTTTAAGTGCCCAAAAAAACCCCCATTTGTTCTTGAAATAAAAAAGAAAATATCAACAAACATCAGTTTGGAGAATAGGTTATTCTCTAATAAAATAGCAGATTACAAATTCCGTATCACTGGTCATGGTGATGCTTCCACGGTCGACCTTCAAACAAGATCTTGTACGTGTAGAGTTTTTGACTTGGACAAAATACCTTGTCCACATGCTATGGCATCCCTTCATGCTCAATACGGCCATAAATATGGACCTGAAGTTTACGAGCACTCCTCTCAATATTATTTGGTGGAAAATATGAAATGGCATATAGTAGGCATATTACTCCGGTGCCTCCCAAAGAATCTTGGGTTGTTCCAGTAGACCTTATGGGGAGATTAATACCTCCTCCATATATTGACCCGAGCACTATAAAACCAGGAAGAAAGCCATATAAAAGGAGGCGTGGATTTAGAGAATCATTTTAATCAAGAAGAAACAAGTGCTCCATATGTAAGTATGCTGGCCACAAAAGAACTACATACACGAATCATAATCCACTATGATCGTTGTAATTGCAGAAACTTGTGTTGTTGTTTGTTTGTTTGTTGTGGACTTTTATATATTTAACTCATTGTTGTGAACCTAATGTTATCATTTATTATATATAAATTATATATATTTTTTAAATAACTTGTGCATCAATAAAATGAGGCAAAACATGAACTAAATAATATAGTAGACCATAATTATTCTCAATAGTTGCACAAATAACTAGAATGCTTTCCTCCAACAGATGAAAATCTATTGAAACAGATAGATAATCTGTTGAAATCTAATAAATGACCAATCAGTTCCAACACATGGTCCATCTGTTGAAAGAACTCAAAAGCCAAAATTGCTAGTGCTACTGGATTCAATATTGCCTCCAACCGTCGACATGTTAACATGTATTAGATTAGAAGAAATAGACAAAATGAAAATTGAATAAGAATTAAAACGCCAAAGTCTGACTAAAAGTAAATTTTTCATTAAATGAAAAATAAAATACATTGGGTATAGATCTGATATAGAAAAATTAAAATACATACGCTAAAATAAAAAACACATTCTAATTATTATTATCATCATCATTAATGAAAACCGGCCAATCAACTAGTAGAAGCAGGGCTCTCATCAGCCTCTGCATCTCTCTGAACATTGTCGCTCTCACAACGACCAACTCGCTCTGCAGGTCATTAACCTGCCTTTGAAGTTCCCGCACTGTGCCGCATAGAATAGCAATATCTGAAAAAGAATCAGTCATATCCAAAACACGTATAAATTGACAAATATAAAGAAAAATGTTCACAATGTAATACAATGTATATGACCAACTGGTAAATTTATGCCAAAAAAAAACTTACCTCAATGAGAAAGGAATATACTCTTTGAAGAGAAGTGGTTGAAGATGTCATACGAAAGGAAAAACTGCAAGAAATAAATAGAGTTGAATGAAGATTAACGAGGGACCTATAATATAATCTGGACATGTCAGGTCAAAAGGCAGGACTGTTCAGCTCCATTGTATTAATTACATTCAAAATGGTGGCATTTTATTTTCTATGAAAAGCCGCGACTTTTTCTTTTACACTAATTACTTCTTACCTTTTCATAGCGGTTTGAGACTCGATAAAATCCGTTATTATTGAGCTATTACAACAGATCGTCCAGCATTTCTAATAGATTTAGCATCTGTTGCAACAGATGGATAGATTGAATGTGCAACAGACGGCTGTCAAAATAGATTTACCATCTGTTGCAATAGATAGTTTGTATATGCAACAAATAAGACATCTGATGTAACTTATGTATTATCTGTTGCAACAGATGGACAATATGTATAAAGGAGATGTTTTGATATCTTCTGACATCTAATTCATTAGTTTCAGTTTCAACAGATGGAGTATTCGGTTCATTAGCTGTTTTGAATGTGTTAGATAAAAAGTCTTCACCTCTTTTTAATAGTCCCTCAATTACGTATTAGTTGGGCCCTATGGGCTTGGCAAACCAATTAATGAAAATATAAATTAGGTAATTGTTTTACCAAATTGGCCTTATTAATTATGATTAGAAAGTATAAATGTGAATAATATACTTTATGTAGTCATTTAATAATAGGGGTAATCTTCAAAGAATATAATAAAATTCTCTTGAATTTATAAATAGGAAAACTAAATTGAAATAAACATTTTTAGAAAGAACTAATCACATGAGTGCGGATTAATTTAAAAAAAGTCAGGTCTATCGCAACAGATTTACCATCTATTATAACATATAGATAATCTGTTGCGACAGATGGACCATATGTTGGAGGAGATGTTTTGATTTCTTCCAACAACTGATTCGTTAGTTGCAACAGATGGAGATTTCAATTTATCAGCTATTTTGAATGTGTTAAGATAAAAAGTCACGACTCTTCACACCTCCATTTTAATAGTCATCACATTCGTGCAGATAAATAAACAACACTGACATGTCCTGATGGGGTAGGAAGAATAAGATGCATGCAATGGATCCCATTTTCATGCATGCGAGTTATGTATATTATTGATCAGGCTACCGTGAAGACACACATAAAGTGAAATGATTTTGTGAATGCAGTTTTTTACCGATGATTAGACACTGATCCTTCAAATAAGATCCTGAATTGTACAGTTTAGTTTGATAGGTGTGAACTGATAAGACCAAAGGGTTCCAATATGGTGGTGTCAATACCCTATTACAATTTAATGAAATAATTCATGCACATGTTTTTGTGTCAAGTTTGGGGAAAGGTTCAAATTTTTGGGGGCAGTGTAAATATCCAATAGTGATTGGATCAGTTTTAATGGCACAATGGACTTCTTGAAAGGCCTCTAAAGCCTCGCAATACAGTAAACAATGATACAACCAATAGAAATTCCCCTGGTCAAAATTTATATAGATGGATTGGTGGAGGAGACTTTTTTACAGCAGAAGGTGCTTGGGAGAATACCTATCCACGAAGGAGGAGGTGGAGAAGACCATATATCATTTTAGACCTTGTTTAAGAGGAAACACAGGGTAGAAAGAAAAGTGTAGCGTAATTGGCCAATGAAATTCACATTAGAAACAAAAAAACTAGATGAGCTTCAAATGTGGAAGTGTATCAAAATATAAAAATCCGCCAGTCGATAAAAAAAAATGGTCAACAGGACTGGAGCTGGACAAAGCACTTTGCTTGAGAATGCAACTAACGAGCGCGGATTCTATGAAGACACTCAAAAAGTGCAGGACAAAATATCCAAGGAAAAAGCTTCGCGAGCACAAAAGGTGGTAAGATTGTCGGTCAAAATTGAAACCTACATGTCAATTCAGATCGACAATCTTACCACCTTCCATGCTCACAAAGCTGCTTCCTTAGAGTTCTAGTCCTGTATTTTGTGGGTCTTCGTTGAGGCTGCGCTCGCTAGTTGCAGTCTCTAGCAAAGTGACCAACTCAATTCCTCTTAATCATTCTTCTTTTTCTTCAACGACTGATGGATTTTCCTTTTTGGATAAACTTTCACATTCGCATCTCATCCAGTTTTTTTATTTTTTATGTCAATTTCATAAGCTAATTTCACTACACTTTCCTTCCGACCCTGTGTATCCTTTTAAACAAGTACTAAAATGATATATGGCCTTCTCAATCTCCCTCTTCCTGCACAGGTTTTCTCCCAAACACCTCTTCTCAACCTCCCTCTTCCCGCACAGGTTTTCTCCCAAACACCTTCTGCTGTATAATAGTCTCCTCTAACAACCCATCCATATAAATTTGGACCTAGAAAATTTCTATTAGATCCATCATTATTTGTTGCAGTGCGAGGCTTCGAAGGCCTTTCAACAAGTCCATTGCGCTATTAAAATCGGTCAAATCACTATTGGATATTTACACTGCCGCCAAAAACTTGAACCCTTCCCCAAACTTGACACAAAAACATGAGCATAAACCATCATTAAATTGTAATGGGATATCGATAGCACCGTCTTAGTCCTTCAGCCTTACTAGTTCAAACCTAACAGTCTTAACTGTAAAATTCCATATCTTGTTTGAAGAATTAATGCCTAATAGGTAAAGAACAAACATTCATAAAATCATTGTACTGGATGTGTGTTTTCATGATAGGTTGATCAGTAATACATACCTCCTACATATGAAGTGGTTCCATCTACAAACATCTTATTCCTCTGAACCTATCTTTACTCTAGCCTTTAATGTTGCCCGGGCAAAAGTGGATCCAATTTCACTTTTTTTGTCTACAAAAAAGAGAAATGCATTTGATGTCAAACAAGAGAAGAACAAAAAGAACATTACAAAAGGGTAACACAAAATTGAGAGAATCAACAGATGACCAATATAATGCAACTAATTACCCATATGTTCAACCGATGAGGCATCGTTTGCAAAGGATGGATGACATGTTGTAATAGATGGGCCATCTGTTGGAATAAATCAAACCAGCCTTGCTACTGGTTTAATTTATTCAAAAATTTTCTTCATCTGTTCCAACAGCTAATTCAACAGTTGCAACAGTTGAGGAAATTGTTGCAACACTACCACCAACAGCATCAACTACAAAGAAACAAACGAAACAACACTATATGTTCTAACACCATCCATAAAACAAACATCACATGTTCCAATACAATCACCACCCCCAACAACAGCACCACCAAAGTACCAAATAAAAGACAAAAAAAACTATACTGATAACAAGGCTTTTTAAGTTCTCCCAACAGATGGCTTTTTTCGCATATTTTAATAAAAACAATGGTTCGTTCATTCAAGACTTAAAAGTCATCTTTCCTTTAATTTTCTCAATAAATAGCAAACTGGTAATGGGTAAATCATTAATAGCAACAGATGTAAATATCTAATTTAAATGACATACAAAGAAGAAGATGAGATGAAAAAAACAACTTTGAACATACTTGCAATGTCAAAAAGACAAATAGATTAGCACATCCAGTTCAGTCGAGAAAAGATATTGATTGGTTGAGATCCCAAAGGATCCTCATCCGAAAGAAGAGAGAAAAAAGGAAACAACAAAGATAATTGAGAATAAAGAATAAAGAAGAGTTATGAGTTGAGTCTAGACTACTTTATGGCTGAAGGAGAGAGAGTTCTAGATATGGGGAGTTTTAAATATTCATTAATAACTTTTAAGGGGTACGAGAAGATGGTGACATTGAAAAGACCAAATAAGACTACTCACTTAGGAGATTTTTGAGTTATCCAAGTAGTACCAAGTAGTATTTTTTACCGCCTTAGTATTTTAACTATTTTATCTGAGACAGGAAATACCTAAATTGCTTTATAAAAAAGGATCTAAAAATATTTAAGTGCAATAGATGACTTAATCTGTTAGTTTACAACAGATTCGTGATCTGTCATAATAAATGACGTAATCTATTTGATAGTTTACAGCAGATGCACAATATGTTGTAACATATTACCTAATCTGTTTGATTTGATCAAACAAAAAAGGCATCTGTTGCAGCAGGTTGAACATTTGTTTATATATAATTTCAATTGAGTTCATATGTGAGACTAAACTTAATTGAATGTGAGTTCTCATAGGGTCAAATACAACTTTAATTGAGTCTTTTGGCAATTTCATGATGAGACGGTACTGCGTTCCTCTAACCAGAGTCATCGATCCATCACTCTAAGCCGAGCCGATTCTTACTACCTCATATGTTAGACTAATACCTTAATTGATTAATCTAGGACTAGGGTACTAATACCTTGATTGAATAATATGGGACTAAGGGTGAGTTCTCATAGGGTCAACTACAACTTTAATTAAGTCTTTTGAAAATTGCATGATGAGACGGTACTGCGTTCCTCCCGACTAGAGTCACCGATCGATAACTCTGAGTCGAACCAATTCTTACTACCTCATATGTTAGACTAATACCTTAATTGATTAATATAGGACTAGGGTACTAATGTCCTAATTGAATATAGTGTCAACTACAACTTCAATTGAGTCTTTTATCAATTGCATGATGAGACGGTACTGTGTTCCTCCCGATAAGAGTCATCGATCGATCACTCTGAGCCAAATCGATTCTTACTACCTCATATGTTTAACTAATACCTTAATTGATTGATCTAGGACTAGGGGTGAGTTCTCATAATGTCAACTACAATAGATGACAATGCCTATTTGATAATTTACAATAGATGGGTAATCTATTGCAACATATGACTCAATCTATTTGATAATTTACAACAGATAGGTAGTTTTTTTGCAATATATGACTTAATCTGTTTGATAGTTTACAATAGATTCATGATTTATCGTAACAAATGGCTTAATGTATTTGATAGTTTATAATAGATGCGTAATATGTTGCAACAAAATACATAATCTGTTTGATTTGATCCAAGAAAAAAAAAACATCTGTTGCAATAGGTTGAACATTTATTTATATATAGTTCAATTGAGTTCATATGTTAGACTAATAACTTAATTGAATGTCCATTCTCATAGGATTAACTACAACTTTAATTGAGTCTTTTGTCAATTACATGATGAAACGATACTGCGTTCCTCCCAACCAGAGTCGGCAATTGATCTCTCTGAGCCGAACCAATTCTTACTACCTCATATGTTATACTAATACCTTAATTGATTATTCTAGGACTAGGGTACTAATATATTAATTGAATAATCTAGGATTAGGGGTGAGTTTTCATAGGATAAACTATCGATTAATCTAGGACTAGGGGTGAGTTCTCATATGGTCAGCCACAACAGATGGCATCACCTATTTGATAATTTATAACATATTGGTAATCTGTTGCGACATATGACAATCCATTTGATAATTTACAATAGGTGGGTAATCTGTCACAACAAATGACTTAATCTATTTGATAATTTACATCAGATTCGTAATCTGCTATTACCTAATCTGATTGATAATTTACAACAGATGAGAAATCTGACACAATATGTTGAACATTTGTTTTTTACAATTTCAATTGAGTTCATATGTTAGACTAATAGTACCTAAATTGATTAATCTAGGACCAGGGGTGTGTTTTTACAGGGTCCTCCCAGAGTACACGGTCAACTACAACTTCAATTGTTTTTATACGATTTTAAAAATTACGCATATATTTTATGATTTTAGAAATAATTAAGATCATTTTGGACCAAATTAACATTTTCAAAACTACTTGTCATTCTTTTCCAAAATACAAATCAACCCATACAAAATGTTTCATCATTTCAAATCTTGAGGTCTGGCTCTTTCTCTCTCATTCTCACTCAACAATACAGTACAAACAACAAATACTCAACAAATTTGCTCAATCCTCTACAACAGATCATTTTGCTTCTCATTTTCGACCACATAGGTGTTATTTTCAACATCATTCTTGCTTGTATCAGTCATTTTCTTTGTCTTCATAGGCAACAGAGTATGAGAAGATCTCTATATTTTTTTTCTAAAAAATAAGGGCTTTTAAGTTAATAATAAAAAATAAAATTTTTGGTTGTATTATCTTTGAGAATAGGTTTACAATTTTGAGTTTTGATGGTAAAATCATAGGAAGAATCAAGAAATCCCTAGTTTCCATCATAGTTATCTGTTGACTGTCGTGGTATAGTTGGATGGTGTTGGTGGTGGTGGTGGTGGTGGTAGTGTTGTGGTCATCGTGGTGGCACCAGTGGTGGCATTGGTTGGTGGTATTTGTGGTGGTGTTAGTATTCTTGGTGTTTATTTGTTTGTTGGCATTGGTTGGTGGTGTTTATGGTGGTGGTTTTTGGTGTGTCGGTATTCGTGGTATTTGTAATGTATTTTTTAAAATCTATACATACATCAACTTGTAAACACCTAATTTTTTATCCAAACTTAATGTTTTTATACCATTTTAATGTTCAATTAATTTTTTTTTTTATTTTTAGGCATTTTAAATTTATGTTATTTTTGAGGTTTGTTAAAAATTTTGAAAACTACAAAAATAGAGTCACATTTTAAATAAGTTTTTATTTTATTATTTATTTATTTTTAGAAAAAAAAAGAATTTTTTCTAAATTTTATTTGTTTTCTTCTTTCAACTTTTAATAAAGAATGTTGTGATATTAATATTTCTTAATCATATTCCTAAGACTAGCTAATTAACTTATTTTGTATTTTTTTTAGTTTTAAATAGATTTTATTATTTTTTATTTTATTTAAAATATTAATTAAAAGAAAACAAAGAATCCTAAACTACCATTCCCATACCGTAAAACCACATCCCTATTTTCCCTCCAACACACTCCCATCATTCCCTCAACTCCCTTCACGTCTCTCATGTTCAGCACACACACAACACTCATTATATAACACAGAAAAACACACACACAGAGCAAAAAAAAAGGATTACAGAGGAATAGAACACAAAAGAACAAATAGGAAACTTGAGAAGAAGAACAGAAAGAAAAGAAAGCATTGAAAAGAAGAAACAAAGGATACACGAACAAAAAAAAAAGAGAGAAAAGAGAGGAGAAACAATGAGAAACTAGAGAAGAGGGAAGAAAACTAAGAGAAAAACAAGCACACAAGTTAAATTTAGAGGTTATCGTTCGTTGTTTCAAGTTTGTGGCTTCTTAATCAGAAAATTGTATTGACTTTGTTTGTAAATTACCATTCACTAGAGGTAACTCTCAATCCTTCTTTACGTTATGTAACACCACCATTATACAGGGTTTGATTTAAATATTATAAAGTTACTCAAGTTTAACATGTGTCTAACCTATTACGAATATTTATAGCATGTGCATCATAATTTTTATATCGTTAAATTCTGAGTATATGAGTATAACATACGTCACTCCTATCAACTATATAAAAGGATGAAAGGAAGGTAGATGGAGAGAAACATAGAGCAAAACTGGAAAGTAAAAGATTAAAAAAAAAAGGGTAACACAAAGAGGAGAGAAAAAAATAATAGAAAAAAGTAGGAAAAGAAAACGAAAAAACCAAGAAAGGGAGAAAGAAACACAAATGCATGCATGTAGAAAAAATGAATAAAAAAAAAAGCTTAGACAAATTAGAAGAAAAAGGAAAAGAAGTAGGATAAGAATTAAAAAAAAAAAACAATTATTGCTCCCCCTTTACAGTTCCAGCAAATGAACAACAATTGCAATCACAACAATAAAAAATTTCCACACGGTCCCGTGAATTTTATTCGCGGTTTTAAGTTAGCGACTTTTAAAATCAATAGATTGTAATGATTTATTATTGTGAATTGATTTTTCTCAAAAGGCATCTTTCAATTTTTCTTGTATAGTTTGATATTGCGATTATGTAAGACTTGATTTCAATATTATGAAGATGCTCAAATTCGTATACGTTCAACTTATTCATGTCATTTTTGTTATAATATAAAGTAGTTGAGATGATGAAATTACCGCAAATACAAAGCTTCTTGTATGATGTATGAATCTCGTTAATAGATATGATGGTTGAGTTCTTAGTAATAAAACTAGGTTTAGGAAAAGGAACCTTGAATGGTCATTCCTGGTAGTAACTTATTTTGTTTGTTCCTTACTTTCAACTTGCACATATTTATGTTTAGATGATTTATTTGTATTGCTGATTTGATCAAATATGTTATCGTAGAATAACTTTTATAATATAGAATCAGGTTAAATTTGATTATTTAAGTTACAACAAAATAAGTTTAGCTTATTTTTATCAGAAGAAAACTATAAGTTTAATATATAAGTGAAAGTTAACGATGAAGTTGGAAAGCCTTGCTACCGACCATTCATTATAATAAAATCTAACATACCATTTGAAGCCGTTTGAATCGGGTTGGGTAGATCTAAACCTATTAGGTGCTTATTTAGATTAGAAAACGGGGGGACGACTCATAAATATCTCAAAGACGTAAGAAATATACCAAAACTCATGGTAAGACCGAAAAGTACTACTATCGGTAAGCCACACATCAATACAGTTTTAAATATATTCAAAAATAAATAAAAGCGAGATAGAAGTCACTTTTAGGCCAACAAATGCTATGTATCCAAGATATTAATTTAAGCCAGACGTAAGTCATTAAAGCGATCGTGCTAGAACCACGGGACTCGAGGGGTGCCTAACACCTTCCTGTCGGTCAACAAAATTCCTTATCCGGATTCCTAGTTCGCAGACCAAAAAATAAAAATAAAGAGTCATTTCCTTTTGAATAGGGATTCAATAAGGTGACTTGGAGCACCCAAACTCAATTACAAGTGGCGACTCTATAAATAAAATAATCCCTTTTCAAAACGTCACTTTAATTGGAAAAACCCATTTTCTCTAAAACCAACTCCCTAGCGGGGTCAGATGCGGTGATAAACAAGGGTGTGACAGATGGCGACTCTGCTGGGGACATAACTAGAATTCGAGCTTTTATATTGACTTAATTGGCTTTATTTAATTTTGATATTGTATATTGTTGGCCTAAATGTGTTATTTGCCTACATGTTCAACTGCTTTAATATTATTTGAATTGCATTATAAACTGTCTTCTTTCGCGTACCCCTCTGAGTCTTCTAAGATACTGTATATTCGGAGATACGGTATTCGCTCCCAAAATTAAGATACCAGAGATGCGGCAACGCTCCTGGGAAGGATTCTGTAGTCACCCATAATTTATGACGGGAAGGGACCAACAGTGAGGCCGGAAAGCCCTGCTACCGGTAAAGCTGTCCCTTGCCGACTCGAGTTGTCCGCTCATTTCATTAACAGTCTAGATACCTAACTCCACCAGGTTAAACCTAACATAAATGGAACTTAGACATGGCTATCCCTAATAGACTGCATTTTATTTGTATCACGGGTATTTTTAACTTAGTGGGGCTCGACCTTAGGGTCGGGTCCGTCTAGGTCAGGTGTCACCTTTTGAGACCATCATGTACATTTTATGTGCTACTTGTTTCATTATAGGAAATGCCATATCGAATGTGGACCGAATTTTAAGTGAATTAATTGATTTAAAAGAAAAAAAAAGGGGTTAAATAAAAATTTTTAAGGGTTTATTTTAGAAAATATATAATATTTTTACCTAGAACTTTTCTGAAATGATTGAGTAGTTTTAACGTTGTGGTCTCGTTATGTCCATTTTCTTTGGTTTTAAAATCTCTCTTAGGAATATCATAGAACCCATTTTTGTCAAACACAATTAAAATTTTGTTAAATAATTTGGTCCACTATTTTGTTTTAATAATTTAATTATTTCTGATATGTCTGGTTCAAACGTCATCAAATTATTGTCTCTACTCTAGCATGTTTTAGAAGAATCGGATACTTTCTATTTTGGCAGTTATTATTTTCTCATGCTCATTTTGAAATCTTATTCCATGTTGTTCCGTCAACTTCTTTCGAAAATTATTTTAGTCTTGCTTTAGGATGTTTAAAATAGAATTCTTATTTTCCATCATTATCCTATAGGGAAATATGAACTCAGTCGGAAGGAGTGACAAGAGGCCGAGGGATGATGAAGTACCCCATTTCATGGTGTTGGATAAAGTTCCAAAGCTATTTCGGATATGGTATAATAATATGACTGACTATGGATAGGGAGAAGTATATAAACACATGGAATTTTTAAGGAGTCTGTTGAGTGTTGAACCACGAAGAGACGTGATAGAATCTTTGGTACAGTTTTGGGATTCTTCAAACAACGTATTCCGATTCTCCGACTTTGAGCTCACTCCCACACTGGAGAAAATAGGAGCATTTATTGGAAAGGGAAGGAACCTTCCCCGAGGAGAACCCATGATACCGAAGCATGTCACTTTTGAAAGATTTTTCGAGCTATTGCACATAAAAAAGAAGAACATAGGAGGCTGCCTAGAAAATGGATGGGTTCGTCTAGAATTTTTGTACGAAAGATATGGTCAGGAAAGGGGATTCGAGTTGTTTAGATCAGAACTTAACAACGGAGGGTGCTACCAAACCTGGAAAAAGCACAGTTCTGAAGCATTCATAGTGGCTTTTTTGGGAATCATGGTATTTCCAAAGAGAGGAGGAAAAATCAGCACCAATCTGGCTGCGTTTATTACCGCTTTTGAGAAGAATCCTAAGGTCACCCTCGTGCCCATGATTTTGGCAGACATTTATCGGGCCCTAACGATGTGTAAAAATGGGGCGGACTATTTTGAAGGATGTAACATTCTATTGCAGTTATGGATGCTCGAGCATGTTCGTTATCATCCATTTGTTGTGGATTTTTGAGTCGAATGGAATGATTATATCAATGGCCATGAGAAGAGGATGGAGGACCAAAACTTTCCCGAAGGACTAGGAGCTTAGAGTGAGTACTTGGAGGGGTTGACGGCGGACAAGATAGTGTGGAATTATCATTGGTTCCCCTCAAAAGAGGTGATATATATGTCTACTTTCCGACCCTTCATCATCTTAATAGGTCTCTGAGGTGTTCAGCCCTACGTGCCACTAAGAGTCATGAGACAATTCGGTCGACGTCAGCATATACCGCCAATCAAAGATATGAAAGAGTTCATGTACGAATTCCTCCCTAACATCCCTCTAAGGAAGACTGAGATACTTAAGATTTGGGGAGGATGTGTACTTTCAGGTTTCGATCACATGGTGGAAGACCGTGACAAAGGAGAGGTAGACTATTGGTATCTGCCATGGTTTCATGACCAGCCTTTTCCTAAAGCTATGCCAGAAAGGTCAGCCAGAGAGCCCGTGGATTGAGAAGCGGAGATCGAAGTCTGAATTAAGCAGGCTCGATGAGAGGTAGAAGAGAACTATCAGTCTACTCTGCACGTCTTAAATAATGATTTGGAAAGGGCTAGAGAAGAATTGGTTCACCATGAGGCGAGATTTGAGGCCAGAATTAGGTCGGCTCGTAAGGAGATTGAGAGAGAGAACCGTGTTGACATGCATGCCCTACAAGAAGACCTGGATATTGCCACCGGTGCTATGGAGCAGCAATCGAGTGATTTTGAGAAAGAGAAGGCCTTGCTAACAAGTACACAATCGAAGCTTCGGGCTCAGCTAAAAGCTTCCATGGAACGGGAAAGAGAAATAGCGAGACACTTCACGACTTTTCAGAAGGAGGTTGAAGTTGAGAAAAACTAGTGGATGACTGAACGACAGGCTCTTCACTATCAGATCGATGACCTTCATGAACAAGAAGAAGACCTAAAGCATACCGTCCGCACTACGCAGCATTGGGTGCAAAACTGCCATGAGAGTATGATCGAGGCCAGGGGAGAAGTACTTCAGCTCAGTGAAACCTTGATTAATGTTTATGCTAAGTATCTTCACCAAGGTGATGAAAATCTGGGCCGTCAGGCACATGCTCTCGCTCCATATCTGCCAAAAGCATTATCCAGGATCTACTCAAGTCTGAGGGAGGATTAAGTTGCAAGACATCTTTGGAAGGCATCTTGATGATAATTATTAAAGTCCTTGTTTTCTTAGAGTTAGTTTCTTTATAGGTTTTTTTTAGTATTTCTCTAGTATTCTGAGTCTGTTCTAGTTTTAGATAATTTTAGTTTCCTTTCATTAAAGCTTTGTTTTAAGAACAGTTGGAAATGTATGGAAAATTTCGCATTTGTTTCAAGTTTTATTCTCTTTATTTCTGAATATATATATATATATATATTTACCATATCCATGAACTACGTGATGATCTGATTAATGTAAAACATGATACGTAGGCAACCATCGGCGGGTGTGATCAAATATTTTTTCAAGTTTCAAGTAATAATTTTAAGATGTTGGCGTTAAATAATGAGGGTAAAAATTAATTCACCAAAGTCGGGATGAAACAAGAGGTTTTTCCTAAGTCTATTTCAAGAAGGAAATTACTTAGGTGCATGACATTTGAGTTAGTTATGAATATATCAATATTTTTAAAAGCTCTAAATCCTACCATATTTGTTTTTATTTCAAAGAGAGAGAGAATAAGGTGGTTGGTGGTTGGTTGTGGTTAAGCTGACCTCTCACCCGTACAACACAAGGTATAAAGGAAAAAGGAAGATGACTCGAAAAGATGGAACAAAATCTGATAATGAAGAAGGTCGAGATCAGTTAGTGCCACGAGAGTTCACATCTTAGGAGGAGAATAGGTTATTGAAGCAACAAATTGCGGAAATATATCAGGCCTGGGCAAATGGACAAGCCCCGCCTTCCTCGATTCCTGGCCTTTCAGATGCAAATCATCCCAGTTCTACTCAAGCCCAAGTCGATGATCCACTTTATCCGCCTCGATTTGGTCCATACGCTAATGTGTCTAGCGCTGCTGGCACATCCACCATGCGTCCTCCAAATCCATCATTCATGAACAACCCGCTTTTTATTCAGGCCGTGACAACTAATAAATCCTCCATCAATAATACAGAAGCCTATCAATGCGCTAAATCATGATTAAGTCTATCCTCCTGAATTGGCATTCAAACTCGTAAATTCATATCATCCCACTCATTAGCCTGAGTCTTATATCGTGATTAAGAAGGCTATTATGAATGAAGAACGAGAAGAGATAGCTAGAAAAGTGAGGAGTCTAGAGCAGAGTATGAGAAACATACAAGGATTAGGAGGACACAAAAGCGTCTCTTTCAAAGACCTGTGTATGTTCCCTAATGTTCATTTGCCAATAGGGTTTAAGACCCCAAAATTTGACAAATATAGTGGTTATGGTGACCCAGTGGCCCACTTAAAAAGGTATTGCAATCAACTTAGA
>NC_061120.1:80731024-80734426 GCF_002878395.1 Capsicum annuum | reverse complement strand
GGCGTCTCTTTCAAAGACCTGTGTATGTTCCCTAATGTTCATTTGCCAATAGGGTTTAAGACCCCAAAATTTGACAAATATAGTGGTTATGGTGACCCAGTGGCCCACTTAAAAAGGTATTGCAATCAACTTAGAGGAGCAGGAGGGAAAGAGGAGCTGCTTATGGCCTATTTCGAAGAAAGTCTGATGGGAATAGCCTCCGAATGGTTTATCGATTAAGACATCTCCCATTGGCACGTTTAGGATGATATGGCTCAAGATTTTGTACCACAATTTCAATACAATCTCGATATTATCCCTGACCACACTTCTCTCGCTAATATGAAGAAAAAACCATATGAAAGTTTTTGAGAGTTTGCCATAAAATGGAGAGAACAGGCATCTAGAGTCAAACTGCCACTGAAGGACCAGGAATTGATTGACGTTTTTCTCCAAACTCAAGAGTCCGATTATTTTCATCATTTACTAGCCACGGTTGTTAAACCTTTCGCCGAAGCAATAAAAATTGGGGAAATGGTGGAGAATGGCATCAAATCATGAAAAATCATGAGCCAAACCTCCTTCAGGGCCACTACACAAGCCATTCAGAGTGGATCAGGTAGTTTTAAAAATTAGAAAAAGAAGGAGGAAGGATCCATGATGGCATCAGGATCGGGCAATGCCCAAAGGGGACGGAACTCCCCTTACATTCATGACCAAAAGGGATAACCCAACCCTCCTCAACATTATTATACACCTCAACCTGCTGTTCTTAATGCTCAAGCGTATGCCCGACCTCCTCAGCGTCCACAATGGCAGGCACCTACGCCATAAGGTTTTCATCCATGGCAGCTAAATTTATAAGCCCCTCGTAATCCGTATGTTCAGGCAGACTATACAAGAGAACAGAGGCCAAGGAAAAACTTCACCCCAATTGGAGAATCATATACGAGCCTGTTGCGAAGATTGGTCAAATTAGGATGGATTGAACCTGTTTTACCTTTCAAAGTGGATTCGAATGCAAGTTGGTTTGATCCTAATGTAAGGTGTGAGTACCATTCAAACGTCCAAGGTCACAGTACCGAAAATTGTTGGAATCTGAAAAGAGCCATTGAAAAGTTAATCAAAAGCAAGGCAATCGTAATACAAAAAGAAGAAGCACCGAATGTCACCGACAATCCACTTCCTAATCACAGTAACACACACGTCGTGGGGATGATTTTTAACAATAGAGACTACAGGCCAATAAGCCAAGCAATGATGGAAATAGGCACCTTGAAGGAGAACCCGAGTGAAGCACTGAAGTATATGCAAAGAGAACCACTGATCGTGAAAGGAGCGAGTTCCATTATAAGACCCCAAGATTCAGAAAAGATGGTATTGTATGTTCCTGAAAAGCTAAAGGGAATAGTACAAGATGGGCCAAAACTATATGTTTTGAGTGGTCCCGCATGGTTCGACCAACAGCGCAACAACATAAGAAAGATAACAGAACCAATTATCATAAGACACGGAGCACAGATCCCAGTGACAAGCTTGAAAACCATCCCATGGAACTACAACAAAACCACGGTGATGTACAAAGGAAAAGAGGTCATGGAAGAAACAAATAAAACAGGGGGTTTGACTCGATCAGGATGATGCTATGTTCCAGAAGAATTAAGGATACCAAATCAGTTTAAAGATAGTCAAGGGCCAATGAAAAAACTTGTCACAAACGAAGAGGCTGAGGAATTTCTTAAGAAAATGAAAACCCAAGACTATTCCATTGTCGATCAATTGAGGAAAACCCCGGCTCAAATCTCATTATTATCCCTGCTGCTATATTCTAAAGAACATTGTCAGGCATTGATTAAGTTGTTGAATGAAGCATACGCCCCGAAGGAAACTACGGTATGTCAAATAGAAAGGATGGTTCGTAGAATATTTGAAGTAAATAAAATCACTTTTCACTGATGATGAGTTACCCACAGAAGGTTTTGGTCACAACAAGGCTTTGTATCTGACTATCAAATGCGAAGGATATTACATAAAAAGGGTAATGATCGATGGAGGTTTAGGAGTAGATATATGTCCTCTCTCTACTTTGCAAAAAATAAAAATCAGCCCAGATAGGATTCTGTCCAATAATGTATGTGTTCGAACTTTTAATGGTGCAAAACGAGACACAATTGGTGAGGTAGATCTTGCTTTGGCTATTGGACCAGTTGAGTTTACGATCACCTTTCAAGTAATAGACATGGATACTTCCAATAACCTACTTTTAGGAAGACCATGGATCCACACGGCCAGAGCCATACCTTCTACTTTGCATCAAGTAGTTAAGTTTTAACACGACAATCAGGAAATCATTGTACATGGAGAGGATGACCTTCCCATACATCGAGATCCTTCTGTACCCTGTATCGAAACAAAAGGGGTTTGTGAATCTTCCATTTATCAAGCCTTTGAAATTGTTACAGCTGATCAAGTCATGGAAGGCATGTCAATTCCAGGGCCTCATCTCTCTTCTACTTCAATCATGGTGGCTAGCCAAATGCTATAAAATGGTTATGAACCAGGAAAAGGATTAGGGGTTTCGCTGCAAGGAATTATAAACCCTGTAGATCCATACGGTAGACACAACTCCTTTGGCTTAGGCTTTAAGCCTACTGCAGCAAATAGAAAATGGGCAAAAGAGCAGAAGAAGAAGGCTTGGAAATTGACAAGTCCTGTTTCACACATTAGCCAATCTTTTACGAAAGATCAAAAGGAAGAAAATCAATACCCATACGCTAACAAGGATGTGGATGAAATATGTCAAGGTCTCAAGGAAATGTTTTATGAAATAAACATGGTTCAGATGGGTGAAGGTCCAAGCCATGCAGATGTGCAGTTCGTCGGGCCAAATATCAAGCTCACTAACTGGGAAGCCACTCCTCTCCCCACAAGGAAGGAGTCTTGGTAGTTTATTTTGTTGTTTCATTTTTTGTTCTTTTGTATTTTGAACTATTCCCAGGGTTGTAGTCCACATAGTTTAGTTGCTCTGCTTTCATGTTAACCCTTCTATCCTTTCCGATTCAATGAAATGAAATTCAAGTTTTCTAGTAAATTTATCTTTTCTTCCCTCTTTTAATTTTTATTTTCTTTATCTTATTTCAGTTATGTTAATACTGGCCTCGATAACATGGCATATACGTGGAGTTCATATTTAGATCCTACAAAGCTATCTAATCCTGAATCAACAAACCAAATGGTAGATGAATACGATGAAGGTGAAGCTGATAAGGAAGTCAAAAAAGAATTGGATCAATTTGAGGATAAGCCCAAACCCAATTTAAATGACACTGAAATAATAAATTTGGGAACTGGTGAGAAGGTTAGAGAAATAAAAATAAGTATTCATGTGGATCAGAATATCATTCCTGATATTCTGATCCACAT
>NC_061120.1:80694246-80730924 GCF_002878395.1 Capsicum annuum | reverse complement strand
AAGCTGATAAGGAAGTCAAAAAAGAATTGGATCAATTTGAGGATAAGCCCAAACCCAATTTAAATGACACTGAAATAATAAATTTGGGAACTGGTGAGAAGGTTAGAGAAATAAAAATAAGTATTCATGTGGATCAGAATATCAGGAATGATATTGTTCAGATTTTGATCGAGTATAAGGATGTTTTTGCTTGGTCTTATGATAATACGTCGGGTCTAAGCACGGATTTGGTAGTCCACAAACTACCTACATACCCTGATTTTTCACCGGTCCAGCAAAAGCAAAGAAAGATTAAAACTGACGTGAGAGATAAAATCAAAGAGAAAATCATGAAGCAATTGAATGCGAACGTGATCAGGGTCGCTCAGTACACCACATGGTTGGCTAATGTGGTGCCCGTATTGAAGAAAGATGGCAAAATCAGAGTTTGTGTTGATTATAGGGATTTGAACAAAGCAAGCCCTAAAGATAACTTTCCGCTACCCAGTTTTCATATCCTGGTTGATAATTGTGCTAAACATGAGATCCAATCTTTCGTGGATTGTTATGCCAGATATCACCAGATCTTGATGGATGAAACAGATGTAGAAAAAACTACTTTCACCACCCCGTGGGGTACTTATTGCTACAGGGTTATGCCGTTTGGTTTAAAGAATGCGGGAGCTACGTACATGAGAGCTATGACTACTATTTTTCATGACATGATGCACAAGGAAGTAGAAGTATATGTTGATGATTTCATTATCAAGTCCAAAACACAAGTTGATCACATATATGACTTGAGGAAATTCTTTGAAAGATTGCGAAAGTATAATCTTAAGCTCAATCCAGCCAAGTGTGCATTTAGAGTTCCATCTGGAAAACTTTTGGGTTTCATAATTAGCCGCAGAGGCATTGAATTGGACCCCTCCAAGGTAAAATCCATTCGAGAATTAACGCCTCCGAAGAATAAAACTGAGGTCATGAGTTTTCTTGGAAGGCTGAATTATATAAGCAAATTCATCGCTCAGCTCAGCACTACATGCAAACCAATATTTAAGTTGCTAAAAAAGGATGCTACTATCCAATGGACAAACGAATGTCAAGAATCATTTGATAAGATTAAAGAATATTTGGCAAATCCTCCAGTACTGGTCCCACCGGAACTTGGTAGGCCTTTATTTCTATATCTGTCAGTGATGGACAATTCTTTTGGTTGTGTTTTAGGACAGCATGATATCACAGGCAAAAAGGAACAAGCAATATATTATTTGAGCAAAAATTTCATGAGTTACGAGGTAAAATATACTCCTTTAGAAAAGACGTATTGCGCCCTAACTTAGATTGCTCAAAAGTTGAAGCACTATCTTTTGTCCTACACAACCTACCTCATATCTCGAATGGATCCTTTAAAGTATATTTTTCAAAGACCTATGCCCACAGGCAGATTGGCGAAGTGGCAGATTTTACTTACAGAATTCGACATTGTGTATGTTACTCGTACCGCTATGAAAGCGCAAGCATTGGCTGATCATTTGGCAGAGAACCCAGTTGACAATGAGTATGAGCCTTTGCGAACTTACTTTCCTGATGAAGAGATAAATTCAATTGAGAAAGAAGTTCAAGATGATATGTATGCGTGGAAATTATATTTTGATGGGGCAGTCAATGTCAAAGGAGTAGGAATTGGGGCGGTTCTTGTCTCACCTACCGGGCATCATCATCCCGCCACAGCATGACTCCGTTTCTTTTGTACTAATAACACAGCATAATATGAAGCTTGCATCATGGGGTTAAATATGACAATAAATCTAGATGTACACAGGCTAGTGGTGTTGGGAGATTCCGAATTACTCATTCGACAAATTCAAGGTGAATAGGAAACTAGAGATATCAAGCTCATTCCATACAAACAGTTCCTAGAGGACCTTAGCAAAAGGTTCAAGTCTATCGAGTTTAGATATATTCCCAGATCCCATAATGAGTTGGCTGATGCCCTGGCTACCCTAGCTTCTATGCTCTCATACCCAGGAAATACGTATATCAACCAATTAGAGATACAGATATAAGATCAACATGGTTATTGAAATATAATTGATGTAGAACCAGATAATAAACCCTGGTACTATGATACCAAATGCTTTCTAAAGTCAAAAGAATATCCAATACAAGCCAATGCAGATAAAAAAAGAACTATTAGGCGACTTACTAATGGCTTCTTCTTAAGTGGGGAGATTCTGTACAAACGAACCCCAGACTTGAACTTGTTGAGATGTGTTAATATTCAGGAAGCTGAAAGAATCATGAATGAGGTACATTCGGGGGTATGTGGTTCGCATATGAATGGCTATGTTTTAGCGAAGAAGATTATGCGGCCATGATATTATTGGTTAACTATGGAGCGAGATTGCTTTCGCTTTTTTTGCAAGTGTCATCAGTGTCAAATTCATGGTGATTGATTCACTTGCCACCTTCAGAGCGGCATCTTATATCTGCTCCTTGGCCATTCGTTGCTTGGGGCATGGTTGTAATCAATCCAATAGAACCAAAAGCTTCTAATGGGCATCGATTCATACTGGTTACTATTGACTATTTCACCAAATGGGTAGAAGCCGTTACTTTCAAATCGTTCACGAAGAAAATAGTAGTGGATTTTGTTCATTCGAACATCATATGTCATTTTGGTATACCAAAGTCCATTATCACAGACAATGCAACCAATCTCAATAGTCATCTAATGAAGAAGGTTTGTGAGCAATTCAAGATCGTGCATCATTATTCTACTCCTTACCGTCCTAAAGCAAATGGAGCCGTTGAAGCAGCAAACAAGAATATTAAAAAGATTCTTAGGAAAATGGTCCAAGGATCTCGACAGTGGCATGAGAAATTACCGTTTGCTCTTTTAGGATATCGTACAACTATCTGTACATCGACTGGCGCAACTCCTTATTTACTAGTCTATGGGACTGAAGCTGTGATACCTGCAGAAGTCGAAATTCCCTCGCTTTGAATCATTAGTGAAGCTGAAATTGATGATACTGAATGGGTCAAGTCTAGACTAGAACACTTATCGTTAATAGATGAAAAAATGTTGACGGCAGTTTGCTTTGGTCAATTATACCAGCAGAGGATGGTACGAGCTTACAATAAGAAGGTACATCCTAGAAAATTCAAGGCCGGCCAACTTGTTGTAAAATGCATCCTTCCACACCAAGAAGTGCCTAAAGGAAAGTTTGACCCAAACTGGCAAGGTCCATACATAGTTAAACATGTATTATCAAATAAAGCTTTGGAACTTGCGGATCTGGACGAAAAAATGACAGAAAAAGCTATCAATGCCGATTCAGTCAAAAGATGTTATATTTGACGCACTTGTGCTTAACATTCTCAAGTTGAGATGACGAAAGGCCATCATTCTACTTAACTAAATGTCATTAATCCCTTGTCAACCCTTCGAGCCTTATTTACCTTTCCTTGCTTACCCTGTTTGGAGTCAAAAAAAAAAAAAGATAATGTGTTAGCATTGAACTACGTTCGACCTAATTCCTAAATAGATACGTAGGCAGCCCTATCTTGGGGTTCCGTCCAACAAAAAAAAATCTTGGTATTTAAAAAAAAAAGAGATATATATCCTATTGTCACTTTTATATGGCTCTCAAGTTGTAATTTATCCTAAAAATCCTTTTCCCTTTGTCCATTAAAGACCTTCCGATCAATTTTTGAGAATGTCAAGCCTTGTGTGCTGTATATATATATATATATATATATCCCCCACCCCTGAACTATGGTAAAAGTTGCTACGACACACTCCAACTTCACAGGGGTTCTATTATCTCCGAACTAAATTTTAGCATATTTTGTCACCCTTTTATGCTGACGTGGCAATCAAAATTAGAGAGGTCAATTGAGAAAATCCCAGAAGAAATGACTTTAGTCAAACAAAGTTTATCATGACAGGACAAAGATCAAGAAGGATGATTTGATTTGATTGAAAGGTGCAGCCTAATTCGAGATTAGACAGTTTTGAAGGATCAAATATCTACTCCAAATTGTGTGTCATGCGTTATTGAAGTCAATATACACCTCCAAATAAGCTTTCTTACTTTACTGGTAGAAATACCTTCTATTTAAACATAATTCTTTTATTCCTTCTTTTGATTTTTCCTTATTTCATTTTTACACGCTCTGTTTTTTTATGGGTAAGTCTCGCACCAAATGCTAAATAAAGAAAAACGCACAAAATTGACCAGGGCTCCCAGTGAAATTGAGCAGAGATTGTTGGGCGTTCACCACCTTGACAAGGACAGGAAGCCAGTTAAGATAACTGTTACGAGTGAAGGATTTGAAAATGAAGAACAGAATCGTACTGAAACAAACAAAAATACAACAGAATTTGAAAGACAGATTCAAGCTCGCCAACCAATTAGTTGAATCAACTATATCAAGTTGGGGCAGAGATAAGGTAAACCTCTAAGGAATTCAAGGCCACAAACCAACTACCAATTTTAAAACTCACAATTCTTGCTCTCTCTCTCTTGCTTGAACAGGGGCAAAACAATCTTGTGAAGTTTAGCGGAAAAAAAAACAAGTATAGCAAAGCTAAGTTTTCTTAAATTTTCTGTTTTGTTATACTCCTATAATTCTAAGTTTGTATCCATATAATAATAATAATAATAATAATAATAATAATAATAATAATAATAATAACACCTCTCATATTCAAAACTGGGGCATTTTTTTTTCTTTTCTCTTCTAACTAAAAATAAAAAAAAATCCTAATCTTATTTGTCTTCATAGGGCGCCATCCCCTAGTTGACATCTTTTTCGTCTTCATAGGGCGCCATCCCCTAGTTGACATTTTATCTGGTCTTCATAGGGCACCATCCCCTAGTTGACATCTTATCTCGTCTTCATAGGGCTCCAACCCCTAGTTGACATCTTATTTATCTTTATAGGGCACCATCCCCTAGTTGACGTCTTAGGAAACACCATTTCCTAATTTTTCTTATCTCGTCTTCATAGGGCACCATCCCCTAGTTGACATCTTATCTCGTCTTCAAAGGGCATCATCCCCTAGTTGACATCTTTTTCGTCTTCATAGGGCGCCATCCCTTAGTTGACATCTTATCTCGTCTTCATAGGGCGTCATCCCCTAGTTGACATCTTATATCGTCTTCATAGGGCGCCATCCCTTAGTTGACATCTTATTCGTCTTCATAGGGCGCCATCTCCTAGTTGACATCTTATCTCGTCTTCATAGGGCACTATCCCCTAGTTGATATTTTATCTCGTCTACATAGGCGCTATCGCCTAGTTGATATTTTATCTCATCTTCATAGGACACTATCCCCTAGTTGACATCTTATCTCGTCTTCATAGGGCGCCATCCCCTAGTTGACATCTTATTCATCTTCATAGGGCTCCATCCCCTAGTTGACATCTTATCTCGTCTTCATAGGGCGCCATCCCCTAGTTGACATTCTATTCATCTTCATGGGGCGCCATCCCCTTGTTGACATCTTATTCGTTTTTATAGGGCGCCATCCCTTAGTTGGCATCTTATTCGTCTTCTTAGGGCACCATCCCCTAGTTGACAATTTATCTTATCTTCATAGGGCGCCATCCCCTAGTTGACATCTTATTTGTCTTCATAGGGCGTCATCCCCTAGTTGACATCTTAGGAAATACCATTTCATAATTTTTCTTATCCCTCTCCATACGGCGCCATCCCCTAGTTGACATTGTATTTCGTCTTCATGGGGCGCCATCCCCTAGTTGATATTTTAGGAAACAAACCTTCCTATTTTTCTTCTTTATGTCTTCATAGGGCATACAAAATCTAGTTGCATTTTAAGAAGCAAATATCCTAACTCTTCTTCATGCATTCATAAGGCATAACTTCCTTTGGTTGCATTATTGAGAATAAGAATCTTATTTTATTGCATGTCTAGCTTTGATTTCTATCATTTTTATTTATTTATTTTTAAAATTGTTGTGTAGTTTTTCTAATAACTCACAAAAATTTCCTAGTGCAAACTTGGGGCTGAAAAATTTTGTTTGTTTTGTTTTGTTTTCTTTGATGGCTTGCAGGTTTTCTGCAAAACACAGGTTTAATGCCGAGAATGGCATTCCATCTCTGATTTGAGTAGTGGAGAATGATTAGTTTGAAAATACAAAGTCATCTATGCATCTGTAGCGGCCCAACATCCCAAGTCATCTGCATAACTCCTGATCAGGAGAACAAACATCCAAAAGTATTCTATAAATCATCCTTTGGAAGAGTGTCAATGACACAATCCAAGTTGCAAGTTCAAGTCTTAAATCCTAACTTCAAGATCAAATCTTGAGATCAAGGTACCCACCATAAGAAGGTGAAGTGATAACTGAGGACCCAAGAAGAAGATCTGAAGCAAGAGAATCAAGACAATTAGAATAGCTAGGATTTTGTATCTTTTATTTTTAGTTTCATTTTTCTTTTTTCTGATGTAATAAAAAGAGCCACGAACCGAAAACTCGACGGGACCTCAAATCGACTCTCTAACTCATCCCTTCATTCCTACACCTACTTGAACTACATGTGACCTGATTCTCTTATAACCCGAGATATGTAGGATGTCTAAAACCAAGGATCGGTCGCACAGCTTTTCTACTTATTTACTAGTGAATAAATGGTTGAGCCAAAATTAGTCATGTTTACTTCTTTGCTTGGAAATTCTCCATATTTCCAAGCAAAGAGGTGCATTCTGTAAACACCTAATTTTTGACTCAAACCTAATGTTTGTATACCATTTTAATGTTCAATTAATTTTTATTTTTTTTTAGACATTTTAAATTTATCTTATTTTTTAAGGTTTGTTAAAAAATTTGAAAACTACAAAAATAGAGTCACATTTTAAATAAGTTTTTGTTTTATTGTTTATTTATTTTTTTATTTATTTTTAGAAAAAAAAGAATTTTTTCTAAATTATATTTGTTTTTCTTGTTTCAACTTTTAATAAAGAATGTTGTGATATTAATATTTTTAATCATATTCCTAAGACTAGCTAATTAACTTATTTTGTATTTTTTTTAGTTTTAAATAGATTTTATTATTTTTTGTTTTATTTAAAATATTAATTAAAAGAAAAAAAAGAATCCTAAACTACCATTCCCATACCCTAAAACCACATCCCTATTTTCCCTCCAACATACTCCCATCATTCCCTCAACTCCCCTCACGTCTCTCATGCTCAGCACACACACCACTTATTATATAACACAGAAAAACACACACAGAGAGAAAAAAAAGGATTACAGAGGAATAGAACACAAAAGAACAAATAGAAAACTTGAGAAGAAAAATAGAAAGAAAAGAAAGCATTGAAAACAAGAAACAAAGGATACACGAACAAGAAAAAAAAAGAGAGAAAAGAGAGGAGAAACAGTGAGAAACTAGAGAAGAGGGAAGAAAACTAAAAGAAAAACAAGCACACAAGTTAAATTTAGAGGTTATCGTTCGTTGTTTCAAGTTTGTGGCTTCTTAATCAGAAAATTGTATTGACTTTGTTTGTAAATTACCATTCGCTAGAGGTAACTCTCAATCCTTCTTTACGTTATGTAACACCACCATTATACAGGGTTTGATTTAAATATTATAAAGTTACTCAAGTTTAACATGTGTCTAACCTATTACGAATATTTATAGCATGTGCATCATAATTTTTATATCGTTAAATTCTGAGTATATGAGTATAACATACGTCACTCCTATCAACTATATAAAAGGATGAAAGGAAGGTAGATGGAGAGAAACATAGAGCAAAACTGGAAAGTAAAAGATTAAAAAAAAAAAGGGTAACACAAAGAGGAGAAGAAAAAACAATAGAAAAAAAAGTAGGAAAATAAAACCAAAAAACCAAGAAAAGGAGAAAGAAACACAAATGCATGCATGCAGAAAAAATGAACCAAAAAAAAAAGCTTAGACAAATTAGAAGAAAAAGGAAAAGAAGTAGGATAAGAATTAAAAAAAAAAATAATTATTGCTCCCTATTTACAGTTCCAGCAAATGAACAACAATTGCAATCACAACAATAAAAAATTTTCTCACGTCCTAAACCGTGAATTTTATTCGCGGTTTTAAGTTCGCGACTTTTAAAATCAATAGATTGTAATGATTTATTATTGTGAATTGATTTTTCTCAAAAGGCATCTTTCAATTTTTCTTGTATAGTTTGATATTGCGATTATGTAAGACTTGATTTCAATATTATGAAGATGCTCAAATTCGTATACGTTCAACTTATTCATGTCATTTTTGTTATAATATAAAGTAGTTGAGATGACGAAATTACTGCAAATATAAGGCTTCTTGTATGATGTATGAATCTCGTTAATAGATATGATGGTTGAGTTCTTAGTAATAAAACTAGGTTTAGGAAAAGGAACCTTGAATGGTCATTCCTGGTAGTAACTTATTTTGTTTGTTCCTTACTTTCAACTTGCACATATTTATGTTTAGATGATTTATTTGTATTGCTGATTTGATCAAATATGTTATCGTAGAATAACTTTTATAATGTAGAATCAGGTTACATTTGATTATTTAAGTTACAACAAAATAAGTTTAGCTTATTTTTATCAGAGGAAAACTAAAAGTTTAATATATAAGTGAAAGTTAACGATGAAATTGGAAAGCCTTGCTACCGACCATTTATTATAATAAAATCTAACATACCATTTGAAGCCGTTTGAATCGGGTTGGGTAGATCTAAACCTATTAGGTGCTTATTTAGATTAGAAAATGGGGGAACGGCTCATAAATGCCTCAAAGACATGAGAAATATACCAAAACTCGTGGTAAGACCGAAAAGTACTACTATCGATAAGCCACACATCAATACAGTTTTAAATATATTCAAAAATAAATAAAAGCGAGATAGAAGTCACTTTTAGGCCAACAAATGCTATGTATCCAAGAGATTAATTTAAGCCAGACGTAAGTCATTAAAGCGACCGTGCTAGAACCACGGGACTCGAGGGTTGCCTAACACCTTCCCCTCGGTCAACAGAATTGCTTATCCGAATTCCTAGTTCGCAGACCAAAAAATAAAAATAAAGAGTCATTTCCTTTTGAATAGGGATTCAATAAGGTGACTTGGAACACCCAAACTCAATTACAAGTGGCGACTCTGTAAATATAATAATCTCTTCTCAGAACATCACTTTAATTAGAAAAACCCATTTTCTCTAAAACCAACTCCCTAGCAGGGTCGGATGCAGTGAAAAATAGGGGTGTGACATAACTGTAATGTAATTTTTGTTTTTCTTTGTCTGTAGGTAAAACATGTATCCCAAAAGAAAAGAAAGTGAAAGTGGACCAACGTCTGACCATTCAAAAAAAAGGCTATAGTACAGAGGGATTCAGAGGAGCTTTCTAAACAATCTCAGTCAGAGAAAAGTAAATCTGAGGAGAGATGTGAAAACAACATTGAGGGAGGTGGACAAGGGTCCGCAGATAGTGATGAAGAAAATGAAAGTGAGAAAGAGGAGGAATTGGAGAGTCAGAAAGAGAAAGAGAATGATCATAAACATGATGGTAATAGATCACCGATGGGGCATGAGTTAATATCGACATACCAGCATGATCCTGTCAAAACTTTTAGTTTTGAAAGGTTTCAAGTTGCAATATCGATAAATGACCCAAAAGGAAAACAACTAACTGGTCAAATTGTACTTAAATGTCAGATGGGGAAAATTTTTGAACATTTTATGAAAATTGTGAAGAAAGAAAACATAGGCGGACTTTTTAAGAAGAGCTGCTTTGGAGGCTTTCTTGAGCTTCCTGAGGACCCCACTGCCTGTATCCGTTTCCCTATGATGATGGTATATGGTCTTCTCAAGCGCAGGATCAAGTATACGGGGGATGAAAAAGATTCGAAGGAGGGGGCAAAAAGAAGATGGATGAAATCTAGATTAATTACTGTGGCATGCCTCTTTGTTTTGGCTTACAAGAGTTTTCCATAGTGACGGTCCTGAGATGCCATCGTCCAGAAGGACCACCACCCCGCAAAAGATCCAAGGCAAGAAAATACAAGGGAAAAATAGATTGGTTGTTTGACATTGATCAACGTGGCTATAAAGCATCAGATTTTGTGACAGATGTTGAGGATAAAACCATACCAGAGCAGTACAGGGAGAAATTGTGCTTAGTTTGGTTTGCCCATTCGGTTATATTGGATAGAGATGTCAACAAGGTCATAGAAGATGATTTGTTGGCGCGTGCTGAGGATTTTAATAAATTCAACAATTATCCCTAAGGATATGACAACTTCTACTTAACTATACAATATTTACTAACAAATCTATCCTCAGGGACGACCACATTATACGGCTTTCCTTGGGCTTTCATGGTAAAATTAATCACTAATTTTACTCATCCATTAATTTATATTGAATATAGTTATTATGAATTTTTTTGCTTGCTTTCTGTTTACATTTTTTAGGCTTGGTCATTTGAAGCAATTCCTCCCCTCCGAAAGCAGTTAATGGATTACCCGGATGAGGTTTCTCATCTAAGGATGTTTAGGTGGTTGGCTGCAAAGAGCATCACCAATATTAAGGAGGCTGATCTCTTTAACCCTCCAGATAATGCAGTACGTGTTCTTTAAGAAAAATAATTCTACTCAAAGATAAGAAAGATATTGAACAGATGTTATATCTGGTGCAACAAATATTATATCTGCTGCACCAGATGGGACATCTGTTGCGATGAGGTATATCTTGCATCAGATTACCCATACGTTGCTTTGGTTCTCTGAACCCGACTCCTAAAATATTAACCATCTACTGCAAATTATGCAATAGATATTTAATCTGATAACATATCGTTCTTCTGTTGTGACATACAGATCATCTGTTACATAAAAAATTACCCATCTTGTTTAGATGTTGCAATAGATGATTGATATTTTACTTCAGATTATCCATGTGTTGCTCTGTTTCTCTGAACCAGACTCAAATGGATTTTAACCATATACTGCAAACTATGCAACAGATGGGTCTTTTTTTAAAAAACTATAGCCCATCTATGAAAATTATTATATTATATGATTTAAATGCATCTATCTTTTTTTATAGGTTGTGCATCCATGGATCGTGCCTACTGAGGAGGAGTTGGTGATAAATTCTTATATTACTCTAGGTCATGCTGATACTATTGAAGACCCAATTGTGGAGTTAATAAAGAAGGAATTGGCTGGACAAACAGCCATAAAAAGAGCATTTAGGCAAGGTTATCCTAATGTTGAGGCCCTTTATGACCAACCTTTTACTAAGGCAGATCCGAGTGCTTCTTCTGGTGGAGTTATTAGTGTTGGTGGCAGGCATGCTGATGCTGCTACCACTTGTGGTGATGAGCATGTTGATGCTTAAGAAAGAATAAATATGTTTGAAAATACCCCTTTTTACCCTTACACAGGTCCCTCTTACCCCTCTTTACCTTCTTGTTCTCATTGTAAATGCGATGAGTGCAAGGATAGACAGGATAAACTCTTTGAAAAAGTAGAGGCTATCTCTAAAACTATCAAGGAATTCAAACCAAGAGGTGTGTCATACCATCCAAGAAGATAAGGGAGCCACACACTCCTACAGCGTTGGTTAGAAGAAAGAAAAGAGCAATTAGAGACGTACTCTCTGCTCGAAAATCAAAAGAAATTGCAATTCCTCCCTTTACAAAAGGTATTGAATTTTAGGGGCCAGTCAAGAAGGTTGAAATATATGCGGAACTTGGTGCCGAAGAGAAGAGGGATCTGTGACAGGCCAAGAATGCCAAGCCAGCGCACTAGATTACCTCAGGCCTCCCTTTCCCCCCAAGACTTCCAGACTATGACTGATATGCGTATGCCGTATGAGGACAAGGCAATTTTAGTTTTCCTAACCAATCCCTTCTAATCTACCCTATGAAGAAGAAGCTACACAACAGATTTCACATCTATTACAATAGCTGGGTATACTGGTGTAACTGGCTGTGGTTCTGTTGTAACTTATTATCCATCTATTGTATAAGTTGCGTTGGATTATTGATTCAGAGAACCCTATACAATAGATGGACCATCCGTTGCATCTTTACAATTACTAACCTATTTAAAAATTGACATTTTATCTCATAGCATGTTAACATAATTCTCTGCCTCATAAGGAAAAGGCAATTAACATACCGGGAAGCTTATGATGCTGTGGATAGGATAATGGACCTCAAATTCTGTAAAAAACTCAAGGACAGGTTTGATAAAATCAATGGAGAAGCGTCATCCCTTGGCGTGGGAATTGATTTCCTAGTTCCTACGTTGGTCTTGGATGAAGAAGAAATGTTAAGATATGTTAGAGGGGATTGGCCAAATCCATACGGTAAGAGTTGGACCAAGGCAAAAAGGATTCTTGCAGTCATTAGTGTGAATGACATGCATTTTCGGGCTATTGAGATACTACTCGAGGAGGGAAAGATCAATGTTTATGACTCCAACGTACCTCTCATCGACGATTTCGATCTTTTTCTCCTCGTGGAGCCACTGATGGTGTTGTTGCCCATCTTCTTAGGGGAGAGTAAACTGATGAATCATTTTCCAAAGAAAGTGTTGATGTAGAAATCATGGGATTTTGAAGGTCAAAATAGGGGAATGATCTTTCCAAATGATGATACTGCTAAAGCAAGCGGCTAGCATGCTCTTGCACACATCGAATGTTTGTTGACCAGCACAAAAATGGCTGAGCCAATGACTTTTCTATGCGAAAACGCTGTGAAAACCCTGCAAGAGGTCTGGCCTTATGGGGGTACTAACTGGATGCTTGAAGCCTGTGTATATAGAAGAGCCTGTGAAATAGAAATTTTTAATTTCAAGTCACTCTTCACTTTATTACATGTAAATGTAGTGTCAATAATTTTTCTGATGAAAGTTGAGTTTTTTAATAATGTAATAGATTAGATTGTCAATCTGTTGTAAAATATCTTTAACCTGTTCTGGCAGATAGTTTATCTGTCGCTATAGGTTGGTCGTCTGTTTCATTACTCCGATGTTATTTCTATGAATAATCTAATAATCTAAGTCTAATCCGTTGCAACTGTGGGAAGATATGTTTGATAATTTCCAACAGATGACCTAAATTTTACAACATTTGCCTGAATCTTTTTGATATTTTCCAACAATTATGCTTAAATATCCATGTGCTCGTTGACAACAAACCAGTAGCAAATACGCACACTACCATGAAAATTTCAGCAATTAAGCTTCAATATCCATGAGCCCAACAACACCAAACGAGTAGCACTAACGACAACTATATAGTATCTTCTTGCTCGATTTTATTTCTCTTTAGAAGCCTTAACTTTGTTCAACAAATCACAGATTACGCAATTTGCTTGTGAAGGGTGTCGTTCTTCATACCAATCAAAGTAATCGCATCCACCCAATTTCTATAAATAAAAAAAAAGAGAATACAATTACAAAACAATTACAAGTCAATAATTAATCAACTAATTAAATAAAAAAAATATTACCTTTGAAATCTTATAAGTAAAAAACCTACGACCCGGATTTTTTTGAGTCCAAGAAGTCTTTAACAGAGCTTCATGACCGCACTTACAATATCGAAAATCTTTATCACAAAAAACAGTGGAAGATCCGCTCGACATTGTCGTATCAATTGGAAAAAATGAAAGTAATAATTGAAGAATTTGGATAGATAAAAGGATATGAAGATGAAGAAAAAGATTAGGGAATTTAGGATTAAATTTTAGGAGGAAGATGAATATATAAGACAATGGGGGGAAAAAATGACCGCTGGGGGCCAAGTAACGACAAGTCAGCAAAATGTGCCAGACTAATACTAGCACATTTGATGCTTATTTTATTTTACGTGTTTAAAATGAACATGTCTACTTAATGCCTATTTTATTTTAGGTGTTTGAACTGAACACCGTCGATGGGTTGCGGCTTTTTTATTTCAATTGAATTCACTTTAACCTTTTTACACATAGTGGCAATTTTTTATGTCCAACGAACGTTGAATTTTTATAATACAACAGATTCTTTGTCTGTTGTAATAGTTATACTACTTGTTCTGATATATAGTTTATCTGTTGTAATAGGTTGGTCATTTGTTGCATTATCTTGATGTTTTTTTCTAAAGTCCATCTGTTGCAACAGTGGAAAGACCTAATTGATAAATTATAATAGATAATCTACCTGTTGCAACATATGTATAAATCTATTCTTTTTTTCCCAATAGATGTGTCATCTGTTGCATTATCTTGATATTTTTATCTAAAGTCCATCTGTTGCAACAGTGGGAAAACCTGTTTAATAAACTCTAATAGATTACCTACCTGTTGCAACATATGTCTAAATCTGTTCGATTTTTCCAATAGATGTGCTATCTATTGCAACAGATACATTATCTGTTGCAATATTTGAATCTACTATTCCTTTTCAATTAATAAGTTCAAATCTAAGGAATAAATAAAATTCGTAGACAAAATAAAATAAATCGAAGCCTTCATAAATTAGCTGAAATAAGTCAACAAATAAATAAAATGTAAAAAAAAATTTATGGGTACAGATCTCAAAAAATACATCAACAACAATTTAAGTATACTGCCAAGGATTGCTTTGACAAGATCAAGCTATAAAGATCTACTCAGTATGGACAAGTTGTTCTTTATTCGGTGCTATGAAATTTGACTTTTCTCATCGTGGATCTTTATTGTCGCTTGCGTATGGTTTCTGCTCTTTCTGTTCTCCATATTTCCATAAAAAAGTAGCATATTATCAATGCTATTCAGCAGTAGCTTCTTCTACATTCGCCTAGAAAGCCAGAATCGGTCCATGCTAATCACGGAGATACAACAAAACGAAAAAGGATAACTCATCTCTTATAGCAAATCAAATAGGTCTTCCTCCCATTTTAGATTGTCCCAAACATATTATATTTCTATTGCAACAATGAATCAACTATTGGGACAAATTTCTACACGAGGATGACTCTGTGTAATAATTCTAACGGATGAACCATCCGTTACAACATATGAATCATCTATTCTAGTAGATAAGTCGTCTGTTCGTACAAATAAAAGCGGTACGAAGAGATATTTGATTTTATAAAACAGATGAGACATATGTTGCACCAGATAGAGTATCTGGTGCAACAAGTTAGACAACTGTTGCAACAGATGTATATATCTGTTTGATAATTTTCAGCAGATGTGTCTTCTGTTGAAACAGATATGTGTCTGTTTGTTTTGTCAGTTGGAAGACATATAATATATTCACTTTCTTCAGCTCGTGCTGCTCTCCTTTAGATATTGTGCGTTGCTCAGTGCAACTCACAGACAGAGGAGTTATAATTTCTCTTTTTTGGATGCTTGATAATGCCCTGAAATAACTCTCCTTCTCCTCTTAGCCCTAATCTCTAATGGAGCAGATGGAAATAAAATCCTCTTTGATGGAATAAGTCCCCTCTTAGATGTCAATTCCTTTACAGAAGCAGTCAATACATTAATAACATTAATTACTACATCATGTTTCGCCCTGCAGTCTTGACATTTGCATGCAGAACATTCGCTGGAAGAGGTAAAAATTGTATAACCAGTATGATCATACTCATAATGGTTTTCTTTGAATATTGTAAGAGGAGCATCATTAGCACCAACACCAGCACCACTACCACCACTAACAGCTCCATCAACAACAGCAAGGCCACCCTCCAAAATTATTTTTCTTGTAATGGTTGTTGCTCCAAACAATTCCATTTTTATTTTGTCGATGACCTTAGGGTCCAATAAAGTTTACAAAAATCATAAAGTAAGAAAAAATGGCATCTTCAACTCTCGATTGGTTAGAACTATCGACGGATGCACATTCTAACATAAATCATTACATATATTAGAATGATGATTAGATCATTCAAAAAAAAATATTAATTAAATGAAAAAATTAATTATAATTATACTTAATGCATCCTTCGAGGGTTGAAGAGATCAAGAATTTTTGCATTTTTATTAGTTTTGGATGACAACCATCTCAAGATTTTTGGACAAGAAACTCTTTCCTGGTAGTTCACATGTTATCTCAAATAAGGAATGGCTTCAAATACCCAAACCTATAAAATAACTCTAATAAATCAAAACTAATATTGAGCGAAAAAATGAATGATATCATAATAGGAAAAAAACATTTACCATGAAAGCCTATGGGAAGCCATATAAGTTGACTGTTTTTGGAGCTAACGGAGTCAACAAATATTTGACAGTCATTTTGAAACTTTCATACCCCCATGGATAGCTGTTAAATGCCTCAAGATCCTCGGAGAGCTTTATTAAACTGAGGCTTATGTTGTTGTTAACGCTCTTTCCCAAAGAATGTTATGTACAAATCAAACCAAGCACAATGATTGTTTGTGCTTCTTTGAAAATCCTTTACCTTTCAACGCTTCTATCAAATTTTTGTTTTTGAAGCTTGGACCAACAATGGACACCAGGTCATCACGATCACACGACTTGCCTTTGCCTTTTTTTGGTGTGTGGGGTGATTTTTTGGGTTAGAATAAGTATAACTTGAGAAAGAGGATAACATTTTAGTCTAGTAACTATGGCAAACTCCTTCCAACAAAAACAAACAGGCATTCCATAGTAATTTATCCATACCTCATCCATCTTATCTTTGTTTTCATACATAAACCTATGCTTGAGAAGTTCATATACCATTTTTATTTGGAAACGAGCATTGTTGTCCTCCGGCAAATCAAGATATTTCCCAAAGCAGCTGTCCCTAAAATAAGCATCCAATTTTTGTTCTCAAAGTATTTTTCTGAAGGCGTCGAAGATTTTCTCATGGCTGACTTAACCACGAAATCATCCGTTAAACCTGCAGCACCATCGCACTACATTCTTATAGGATAACGATCAATGTTGAAGGCTTTGACCAGCTCTTCAGTGGAAGGGCTATTAGCATCTACATCATCTCTTTTGAAATATTTCTCCTCCCCATATTCATCATATTCTACTCTCGATTGAGATAACGCTTGTAAAGTAAGATCATAGAGTGGTGGATGTAGTCAAGCTGCTTCACTTTTCCTTCACTTGGACTTGATTCAGTTTTTGTTCTTTTGGGAACCATATTATCTAAAATTAACAGAAACATAAAATAATATATTATTGTTGATTAATGCATCGTTAAAAAAGGACAACACTAAATAAAATAACCAAAACAGTAAAAGATTAGTTGTAATAGATTACCAATCTATTGCACCAGGTAAGTATATCTGTTGCAGTATTAACCAAACTATTGCAGCGGATGAGTAATCTATTGCAACAATACAAAACATATCACTCAACTTTTAAGATAGATGAATGGCCTATTCAACAAATCATACAAATCTTGTGACATCATCTGTTACAACATATGAGTGATCTGTTGGAACAGTTAAATAATCTGTAGCAATGGATGAGTAATTTGTTATGACAATACAAAACATATCACTTATCTATTGAGAAAGATGAATGGTCTATGCAACAGGTCACACATCTGTTGTAACACATGAGTGATCTGTTGGAACAGTTATCAACAATCAATATTATTTAGATTTCTTCCAACATAGGTCGTCTATCGCGGTAGATGAATGATCAGTTGAAAAAATCAAGTCTTGAACTTTTCCTGTAGGAACAGTTGGTAGGATTTTATCCAATAAGAGGTTCATCTGTTGCATCAAATCATTAATCTGATGGTTCTTCCATTAAATCAGATGGTTAATTAGTTGGATCAGATTTTTTTATTCGATGCTTAATTTGTTGCAACATATGGTAAAGTTGTTACATCAAATTATTAATCTGTTGCATCATAATTATAATCTGATGGTTCCTCTGGTACATCAGATGGTTGATCTGTTGCATCATATGATAAATCTATTGCATCAGATGGTTAATATGTTGCACCAGATAGGTAATCTGTCTGAGAAAATAGTAGCACAATTTTGTTAATTAAAAAATAGCAATTTCACCATTTTTACCAAGAACAAGAACAGAACAAATCAAACCAAATTGTCCTTTTATTTTTATAAACACAAACAATAAAAATCAAACTTCAAAAAATTGTAACAAACCATAAAATATCATAATTCACTTCGAAAAAAGAAGAGAAGAAATACTAGAAATTAGGATTTTATTCAGACCGTATTTCAAATTAATGCAATAAATATTAAAATTGTTAACCAATACTATAAGAGAAGTTGGCTCAAGTTCCTCGTTTTCTTCAAAACTAAAAAGTCCATAAATTTTTACCTGTGAAGTAAAAAAATAAACGATGAAGAATTCGAAGCTATTGTGGCCGGAGAGCAAGGCTGTCACGTCAGTTGAAGTCAAAAAGGAACTCAAAGCCCAACTATTTGTAGTCGAATATTGAAGTCGCCGAGGATTAAAATGAGAAATTTGCAGAACAGTTGGTTGGGAGAGAGTTGAAAGAAACTGTCGAGAGAGGAATGAGAGACAGTTTGATTGAATTAAAGAGGGGAACTCAAAGCCCAACTATTTGTCATCGGAGGTAGAAGTCGGTGGGGGTTGAAGGGAGAAATTTTGCAAAACTGTTGGTTGGGAAAGAGTTGAGAGAAGCTATTGAGAGAGAGGAGAGATTGGTTGATTTAGATTGAAGAGGGTGTGGGTTGGGTTGATTTGTATCTTTGAAAAGATTAAAAAGTTTTAAAAATATTAATCAAGTCCACAATTAACTTGATCAAATTTCCTAATAATGTTTGACCCTATCTGTTGGTCAATGTCACCAATCCTTCATTCAAGACTTAAAAGACAACTTTCTTTCAATTTTTTCTAGTTACTTGGGGGATTGGGCCACAGGTGATAAAAGATTTTTAAAATGAGGTGTAGGTGACACAAGTCTTAATTATTAGGTGGAGGAGACAATTGCTTTATTATGAATTAAAAAAGTTGGGGAAGTTTGAAAATAACCCACAAGTTTTTAAATTTACACTTTGATCCAAATGTCAGTTAATATATAACGGGGAACGAAGGGAAAAAATTTGCCTTTTTCTCTCTCCTCATCCGTTGTTATTTTCTATCTCTTTACGATATTTGTTGTTCATTGTTGCTGTTGCTTTATTCATCATCTTCTAATTCATTATTATCATCTTATACTTCATTATCATCTTCATATTCTTCTTGTTGACCATTGTTGTTATTGTTGTTGTTATTGTTGTTACCCCAACTGCTGCTCTTTGACCAAATTCTTATGTCAAATTTTGTTTCATAAATCACTTTCAACTTTGGAATTTTATTGAGAGGAGACTTTGGTAAGTCAGATTATGCTTTTTAGTTGAATCTGGGTAACTGCTAGTCTTTTGTTTTTTCAACAATAGCTTGCACGTGAACATGAATGCAATACAAGAGCAATCTGTTTAAACAGATCCATTATCTATGGCAATAGATAAATGTTCTATTATAACAATAGACTCATGTTGGATGGATTCATGTTTAAGGGTTTTAGGTACCCGTAATATCAATCGAATAGATGGGTATTCTGTTGCACCAGATTAGTAATCTGTTTCAACAGATAAATAATCTATTTTATCAAATTACTAATATGTCTCTAACAACAAAATTCAGATACAGCTTCTGTCATAGACAAAAACTAAACTAATAGATAACTCATATGTTCTTGCTATTGATACTGGAGTCAAATTATTCCATAGGTGTAGACATGTCATTCGTTAAGAAATACAAATAGACAGCACGAAAATTAAATAAGAAATAAAAAGTCGTGCATCAAACATAATTTTTTATAAAACAAACAAAAAAATACATAGATAACAAGAAAAAAAAGCTTAATTATTATTATCATCATTATTAACATCATTATTAGTTGTATGGCTAGCCGACCAATCTTCAAAGGGCAGCAGCAGCGCGCTCTGGAGCCTGCGGATCTCCCGCAGCATCCTTACTCTGAAAGCGGCCAACTCCCAATGCAGATCATGAACCTCCTTCTGCAGTTCCCTCATGGTGTCTCATAAAATAGCGACATCCTACACAGGATCAGTCATATCTAAAAAATGCATAAGTTGACAAAACTCACACGTAAACAATAAAGAATTCGAATGTAATGTAATACAACATATATTTACACAAAAATCAAGAAAAAAACTTACCAAAGATAGGAAAAAACTATCAAGTCCTTGAAGAGAAAGTAGTTGAAGGTGTAACAAGAGCGAGGAATAAATAGTGTGTAGTAGAACGAAAGATTGAGTAAGGAGGGACCTATTTATAGAAGATTGAACTTGAATGAGTTAGGCAAAAAATCACAACTATTCACCTCCATTTATTAATGACATTCATGATTACTGTAAAAAATCATGAATTAATTAAATTAATCAATATTATGATAAGTCATGACTTTTCAGCTTTATTATTTCTAATAATTAGTTCTTTCCAGGAATCATTTTTTTAACGCTGTTTTGGACAACAAATAATATATCTGTTGCATCAGATAAATCATCTGTTATAATAGATATATCATGATTTACAACAAATAGATAACCGGTTGCATCAGATAATATATCTGTTGCAACATATAATATGTATATTTTTTTAAAAAAATAATTATCTTCATGACATCCAAATTTTCTGACTTTTTAATTATATAAATTAATAAAGTGGCTTTAAAGGCCCAACTGTTCACCTCCATTTATTAATGACATTCTTGATTACTGTAAAAAGTTATGACTTAATTAAATTAATCAATAATATGATAAGTCATGACTTTTCAGCTTTATTATTATTAATAATTAGTTCTTTCTAGGAACCGTTTTTTTACACCGAGTTGGACAACAGATAATATATCTGTTGCATCAGATAAATCATCTGTTACAACATATATATCATCCGTTGCAATAAATAGATAACCTGTTACATAAGATAATATATCTGTTGCAACATATAATATATATATATATATATATATATATATATATATATTTAAAGAAATATATATTATCTTCATGAAATTCAAATTTTCTGACTCTTTAATTATATAAATTAATAAAGCAGATTTAGAGGCACAATTGTTCACCTCCATTTATTAATGACATTCTTGATTACTGTAAAAAGTTATGACCTAATTAAATTAATTAATATTATGATAAGTCATGACTTTTCAGCTTTATTATTATTAATAATTAGTTCTTTCCAAGAACCATTTTTTTTACACTGAGTTGGACAACAAATAATATATCTGTTGCATCAGATAAATCATGTGTTATAACGATATATCATGATTTGCAACGAATAAATAACCTGTTGCATAAGATAATATATCTTTTGCAACATATAATATATATATTTTTAAAAGAATATATATTATCTTCATGACATCCAAATTTTCTGACTTTTGAACTATATAAATTAATAAAACAGATTTAAAGGAACAACTGTTCACCTCCATTTATTAATAACATTTTTGATTACTGTAAAAAGTTATTACTTAATTAAATTAATCAATATTATGATAAGTCATGACTTTTCCGCTTTATTATTATTAATAATTAGTTTTTTCCAGGAACCATTTTTTTACACTAAGTTGGATAACAGATAATATATCTGTTGCATCAGATAAATCATCTGTTACAACAGATATATCATGATTTGCAACAAATAGATAACTTGTTGCATAAGATAATATATCTGTTGCAGCATATAATATATATATTTTTTAAAAAAATATATTATCTTCATAACATCCAAATTTTTTGACTTTTCAATTATATAAATTAATAAAGTAGATTTAAAGGCACAACTTTTCACCTCCATTTATTAATGATATTCTTGATTACTGTAATAAGTTATGACTTAATTAAATTAATCAATATTATGATAAGTAATAACTTTTCAGCTTTATTATTATTAATAATTAGTTCTTTCCAGGAACCTTTTTTTTATGCTGAGTTGGACAATAGATAATATATCTATTGCATTAGATAAATCATCTGTTACAACAGATATATCATGATTTATAACAAATAGATAACCTGTTGTATAAGATAATATATCTATTGCAACATATAATATATATATTTTTCAAAAAAATATATTATCTTCATGACATCCAAATTTTTTGACTTTTTAATTATATAAATTAATAAAGCAAATTTAAAGGCACAACTGTTCACCTCCATTTATTAATGAAATTCTTGATTACTATAAAAAGTTATGACTTAATTAAATTAATCCATATTGTGATAAGTCATGACTTTTTAGCTTTATTATTATTAATAATTAGTTCTTTCCTGGAATCGTTTTTTTTATACTGAGTTGGATAGATGATATATCTGTTGCATCAGATAAATCATCTGTTACAACAGTTATATCATACGTTGCATCAAATAGACCTGTTGCATCAGATAATACTAATGTTGCAACATATAATACCTATATTTTAAAAAAAAAAAAATTATCTTCATAACATCCAAATTTTATGAATTTTTAATTATATAAATTAATAAAGCAAATTTAAAGGCACAACTGTTGACCTCCATTTATTAATGACATTCTTGATTACTGTAAAAGTTATGACTTAATTAAATTAAGCAATATTGTGATAAGTCATGACTTTTCAGCTTGAAGCTTAGCTTTATAATTATTAAAATAATTAGTTCTTTCCATCAACCGTTTATGTTTTACACTGAGTTGCACAAAAGATTATATATTTGTTACATAAGATAAATCATCTGTTACAACAGATATATCATCAATTGCAACAAATAGTTAACCTGTTGCATCAAATAATATATCTGTTGCAACATATAATATATATATCTTTTTAAAAAAAATTATCTTCATGACATCCAAATTTTCTGACTTTTTAATTATATAAAATAATAAAGAAGATTTAAAAACAACAATATTTCAGGTGAGGTTTTTACAGTTTAAATTATGTTTATCATTTATTTCCTTACTTTTTTCTGTGAAAAGAAATGACTTAATTAAATAAAGCTGGTAGTGACTTAATCTTTCCATTTCTTTAATAACCATTTTTATTAATTGAGTTATGGCAACAGATTGTATATCTGTTGCATCAAATAACCCATCTGTTTCAACAGATATACCATTTGTTGCTATAAATTGACCATCTGTTTAAGGAGTTCTTTTGATTTCTTCTAACTGATTCATAAGTCGTAACAGATGAGGAATTTGATGCATCATAAACATTTTTTATTTTTATTTGTTTGTTGAATGTATTTAGACAAAAGTCACAATCACGACTATTCATTAACTTTTTTCTTAAAAATCATATCATATCATATATATATATATACATATATATATATATATATATATATTAAATTAATCCAATATTGTGACTTTTTTTAAATTAAATAATCTTTCTTTTACGATTATAATATCATTTAGTTCCTTATTATTTATTAACGAACCATTTTTAGGAGAATTTCTCATCATGACCGTATCCCTAACTCCAACCGCCGACATGTTTTTAATAGGGAATAAATAGAATGATAGTTAAATATTGAATAAGAATTAAAAATTTAAAATCGACCAAACCAAACCAAACATATACATCGATTTTTTTGAATCCCTTATAGGTAGATCGGATATAAAAAGGGGAAATACATACACTAAAAGAAAGAAAAAACATAACCTAATTATTATTATTATTATTATTATTATTATTATTATTATTATTATTACTACTACTACTATTATTATTGTCAACCTGACAATTTTCATCCGGCAGCAGCAGAGCCCTCCTCGGCCTTGCTCGAAAGTCGGCCAAATCCTTCTAGAGTTCATCAAACTGCCTTTGAAGTTCCTGCTCGGACTTGATATGAACCTTTTTGTACAAATATGGATCTGACATATTAGTATTGCAAGTATAGTAGAATGAACAAGAGTGAGTGAGAGTGAGTGAGGAGGCCGGAGGGATCTATTTATAAAATGATTGAGAATTGAAAGGGACTGGACTTAGTCAAACAAAAAGTCACGACTGTTCATATCCCTTAAAAGGAAAAATTACATAAATCCTATATTTAAGACACCATATTACACAATATCCCTTAATGTTTTAAAAAATTACATAAAATCTCGGATTCATATTTACTAGTGATACATTTGTTATATGTATTACTACTAGATACATATGTATATACTAGTGATACATATACATATGTATCACTAGTCCATATATGTATCATAATTCAAAATTTTGGGATAAGATGTAATTAGCAAACTATCCAAGATTTAATGTAGTATTGCTGAAATTATCCAGGATTTATGTGTTGCATGTGTTAGTGTTATTTAAATAATACTGGTGACATTATTAATAAGTAAATTAGAAAAAAAAAGATCTAAATACAACATTTTATCTTTTTGTTGTATTTCCGAAAGAGAAAGATTGGTAATCTGTTGCAAAATATATTCCACCTGTCAGATAACTTACAATATATGAACAATCTGTTGCAACAGATGGATATATCAGTTTGTTTTTCATCAGCTGTGGCGTCTGTTGCAACTTTCTAGTCATCTGTTTATTCAATTTCATCAAGAGCAATCAATTTTTCTAAACACTTCTTGGCCAAATTCAATTTTCGCTCTTGGATTGCTTCTCTTTTTTTCTTTGCATCCTTCAACCAAACTAAATTTTTGCTATTTGATTGAGGGAAAAAATTGAATTTGGAGGCCAGGTTGAAGGATGCAAAGAAAAAAAAGAAGCAATCCAAGAGCAAAAATTGAGTTTGGCCAAGAAGTGTTTAGAAAAATCTATTGATCTCGATGAAATTGAATAAATAGATGACTAGCAAGTTCCAACAGACACCACAGCTGATGGAAAAGCAAACTGATATATCCATCTGTTGCAACAGACTATCCATATGTCGTAAGTTATCTAACAGGTGGAATATATTTTGCAACAGATTACTAATCTGTATCTTGCAAAAATACAACAAAAAGATAAAATGTTGTATTTAGATCCGTTTTTTTAATTTACATATTAATAAAGTCACCAATTTTATTTAAGTAACACTAACACACACAACACATAAATCCCGAATAGTTTGCCTCAGATGTGGAGTTTGTTGCATCAGATATGAAGTCTGATGCAATAGATATGGAGTCTGTTGGAATACATAGCAGCCTTGCTGGTGCTTTAATTTTTTCCATCAGTTGCTCCGTCTGATGCAACTTCAACAATAGCATAAACTACAAACAACAAATAAAAAACATCAACAACAAAGAAAACAACAACATTTGTTCCAACAACATCATCAATAACAAAGAAGCATACATCCTATGTTCCAACACCATCAACAACAAGGACGGACCCACATGGAGTCCTCTGGGTGCGCGAGCACAGACTGAACTTGTATAGAACTTTATATATGTATGTGGAGATAAAGAAAAAATATATATAATCTAATCAGTGAGCACCCATAGTAAGAGTTGTTTGGTTATCCTAGTTGTTGTTTATGGGTGCTTAAGGCTATTTATTTCTTTTGGTCTTGAGTTCAATTCCCACTCAACACATATTTTTTAATTTTGGTAACCAACTCTTCTCTTCTTATTCACTTTAAACTTTTTATTTTTTTCTCCCTTACTCCTTGTGTTGATTGTTCGGACTCCACTATTTTTAAGCTAAAAAGCACCCACCGTTTAAACCACACCACACCACAAGTTCCAACAATGCCAACCCCACCAACATCACACCATAAGTTCCAACAATGCCAACGCCACACCACAAGTTCCAACAATGCCAATCCCACCAATAACATCAATAACAGCATCAACAACAAGGAAACAAACAAAATACATTAAAAAAAGTTATACTGTCAACAAGGCTTTTAAACTTCTCCCAACAAGGCTTTCGCATCTTATAATAAAAATTCTCGGTATGTTTATTCAATAATTAAAATTTCCTTCAAATTTTTTAAATAAATATGAAATGGAAAAATAGTAATTAAATAAACAAAAAAATATAAATGAAGTTGCAAGAAGAAGACGAGAATGAAAGAGCAACAGTGAATCATATCATACCTTAATATCAAAAGGGGGTCAAAACAGCAATTTCAATTAAGGAATCTAAAATATGGATATCGATTAGTTTAGATCCGAACGAAAATTTTTGAGAAAGAGGAGAGAAAAAAAAGGTTGTGATAACCCTAAAGAGGATAGAAATAAAAAAGATGAGAGATTTAGGGCTGAAGGAGAGGAGGGGAGAGATCAGATAATTATAATTTCTAGATGTACTACCCTTAATATTAAATGACTAAACAAAGTGTATTTATTCAAATTTATATTTTCAAAGCATAATTAATACGTATATTTGGTAGTAAAATAAACCCCTAATTAATATTTACTTAATGGGAGTGTCAAGTCAATATGAAACGGAAGAAGTATTAGGGATTTCAATATTCATTAATTAATATTCACTAATAATTTGAGGGGCACGAGGAAAAAAATGGGTGACATTGAAAAAACAGGACAAGACTACTCAATGAGATTTTTGAGTTATCCAAGAAATATTTTTTACCGCCTTTAGTAGTACTACTACTTTCTCTACTCGGACAATAGCTTGCTTTAAAATTAAAAGAAAACAAAAAGATTTTCAAACAGATATGTCGTCTGTTGCAATAGATATAGATATCTGTTTGAGAAATTCCAACAGCTCAGTCATCTATGACAACAAATGGAAATGCCATTTGATAACTAAATCAGAAACGTCATCTGTTACAACAGATATCAATATCTATTTGAAAATTTTCAAAACCTCAGTCATCCGTCATAACAGATGCAAATGTCTATTTGATAATTAAATAAGAAATGTCATCTGTTGCAACAGATATTGTTATCTATTTGAAATTCTCCAACAGCTCAGTTGTTTGTTACAACAGATTTCATTGTAATTGATTTAGGATAAACTAGGGATGAAAGAATGAACTCCTTATTAACTTAATGTTAAGATTAATAATAGTACCTACATCAATATAGATGGAATGAGGGATGAATCAATGAGCTCACAGGGTCAACAACAAATCCAATTGAGTCATTCCATTTGCATGGTGTTAGTATTGCGTTCATCCCAACCCGAGTCGTCAATCGATCACTCTGAGTTGAAATATGTTCTCATTAACTTAATTTTAAGATTAATAATAGTACCTACATTGATCTAGGTAGAATTAGGGATGGATAAATGAGCACAAAGGGTCAAATAAAACTTCAATTAAGTTTTTGGCAATTGCATGATGAGACAGTACTATATTTTCTCGATAAGAGTCATCGATCAATCACTCAAAGATGAACTGATTCTTACTATCTCGTATGTTCAACTAATACCTTAATTGAATAATCTGGGACTAGGGTTGGGTTCTCACAGGGTCAACTACAACTTCAATTGAGTCTTTTGGCAAATGCATGATGATACGGGACTGCGTTCCTCACGACAAGAGTCATCGATCGATCACTCTGAGCCAAACCAATTCTTACTACCTCATATGTTCAACTAATATCTTAATTGATTAATCTAGGACTAGGGGTGAGTTCTCATAATGTCAATTACAATAGATGACAGCGCCTATTTGATAATTTACAATAGATGGGTGATCTGTATCAATAGATGACTTAATCTATTTGATAGTTTACAACAGATTCATGATTTATCGCAAAAAATGACTTGATCTGTTTGATAGTTTACAACAGATGGATAATATGTTGCAACAGGTTACGTAATTTATTTGATTTGATCCAACAGAAAAGACATCTATTGCAACAGGTTGAATATTTGTTTATATATAATTCATTTGAGTTCATATGTTAGACTAATACCTTAATTGAATGTGAGTTCTCATAGGGTCAACTACAACTTCAATTTAGTCTATTGGAAATTGCATAATGAGATGGTACTGCATTCGTTCCGACCAGAGTCGGCGATCGATCACTTCGAGCCAAACTGATTCTTACTACCTCATATGTTAGACTAATACCTTAATTGATTAATATAGGACTAGGGTACAAATACCTTAATTGAATATTCTGGGACTAGGGGTGAGTTCTCATAGGGTCAACTACAACTTTAATTAAGGCTTTTGGCAATTGTATAATGAGACGGTACTATGTTCCTCCCGACAGAGTCGTTGATCGATCACTCTGAGCCGAACTGATTCTTACTACCTCATATGTTAGACTAATACCTTAATTGACTAATCTAGGACTAGGGTACTAATACCTTAATTGAATAGTCTGGGACTAGGGGTGAGCTCTCATAAGGTAAACTATAACTTTAATTGAGTCTTTTGGCAATTGCATAATGAGATGGTACTGCATTTCTCCCGATAGAGTTGTCGATCGGTCAATCTGAGCCGAATCGATTCTTACTACCTCATATGTTAGACTAATACCTTAATTGATTAAATTAGGACTAGGGTACAAATACCTTAATTGAATAGTCTGGGACTAGGGGTGAGTTCTCATAGGGTCAACTACAACATTAATTGAGTCTTTTGTCAATTGCATAATGAGACGGTACTGATTTTCTCCCGATAGGATCATCGATCGATCATTTTGAGCTGAACCGATTCTTACTACCTCATATGTTAGACTAATACCTTAATTGGTTAATCTAGGACTAGGGTACTAATACCTTAATTGAATAATCTAGGACTAGGGGTAAGTTCTCACAGGGTAAACTATCGATTAATCTAGGACTAGGGGTGAGTTCTCATAGGGTCAGGCACAATAGATGGCAGCACCTATTTGATAATTTATAACATATGGGTAATCTTTTGCGACATATGACAATCCATTAGATAATTTACAACAGATAGGTAATCTATAGCAACAGATGACTTAATCTGTTTGATAATTTACGTCAAATTCGTAATCTGTTGTTACCTAATCTGATTGATAATTTACAACAGATGAGAAATCTGGCGCAACATGTTGAACATTTATTTTTTACAATTTTAATTGAGTTCATATGTTAGACTAATAGTACCTAAATTGATTAATCTAGGACCAGGGGTGAGTTTACTCAGGGTCACCTCCTAAAGTACTCGGTCAACTACAACTTCAATTGTTTTTATACAATTTCAATTGAATTACCCTTTCGGCAATTGCATGATGAGAGTGTTAAAAATTATGCATATATTTTATGATTTTAAAAGTAATTAAGATCATTTTGGACCAAATAATATTTTCAAAACTACTTGTCATTCTTTTCCAAAATACAAATCAACCCATACAAAATGTTTCATCATTTCAAATCTCAAGGTATGGCTTTTTCTCTCTCATTCTCACTCAACAATACAGTACAGAGAACAACTACTCAACAAATTTGCTCAACCCTCCATAACAGATTATTTTTCTTCTTATTTCCGACCACATAGGTGTTATTTTTTATTTTAGTCTTACTTGTATCAATCGTTTTCTTTGTCTTCATAGGCAGCAGAGTTTGAGAAGAGCTCTATATTTGTTTTTTTCTTTTAAAATAAGGACTTTTAAGTTAATGATGAAAAATAAAAATTTTATTTGTATTATATTCGAGAATGGGTTTACAATTTTGAGTTTTAATGGTAAAATCATAGGAAAAACTCGAGAAATCCCTAGTTTCCATCGCAGTGTTTCGTTGACTATCGTGGTATAGTTGGATGGAGTTAGTGGTAGTGGTGGTGTTTGTGGTTGTCGCCGTGGCACCGGTGGTGGTATTAGTTGGTGGTGTTTTTGGTGGTGTCAATATTCGTGGTGTTTGTTTATTTGTTGGCATTGATTGGTGGTGTTTGTGGTCGTGACTATTGGTGTGTCGGTATTCGTGGTGTTTGTAATGTATTTTTTAAAATCTATGCATACATCAACTGTAATGTAATTTTTTTTCTTTGTCTGTAGGTAAAACATGTATCCCAAAAGAAAAGAAAGTGAAAGTGGACCAACGTCTGACCATTTAAAAAAAAAGGCTATTTTACAGAGGGATTCAGAGGAGCTTCCTAAATAATCTCAGTCAGAGAAAAGTAAATCTGAGGAGAGATGTGAAAACAACATTGAGGGAGGTGGACAAGGGTCCGTAGATAGTGATGAAGAAAATGAAAGTGAGAAAGAGGAGGAATTGGAGAGTCAGAAAGAGAAAGAGTATGATCATAAACATGATGATAATGGATCACCGACGGGGCATGAGTTAATATCGACATACCATCATGATCCTATCAAAACTTTTAGTATTGACAGGTTTCAAGTTGCAATATTGATAAATGACCCAAAAAGAAAACAACTAACTGGTCAAATTGTACTTAAATGTCAGATGGGGAAAATTTTTGAACATTTTATGAAAATTGTGAAGAAAGAAAACATAGGTGGACTTTTTAAGAAGAGATTCTTTGGAGGCTTTCTTGAGCTTCCTGAGGACCCCACTGCCTGTATCCGTTTCCCTATGATGATGGTATATGGTTTTCTCAAGCACAGGATCAAGTATACGGGGGATGAAAAAGATTCGAAGGAGGGGGCCAAAAAGAAGATGGATGAAATCTAGATCAATTACTGTGGCATGCCTCTTTGTTTTGGCTTACAAGAGTTTTCCATAGTGACGGGCCTAAGATGCCATCGTCCAGAAGGACCACCACCCCGCAAAAGATCCAAGGCAAGAAAATACAAGGGAAAAATAGATGGGTTGTTTGACATTGCTCGACATGGCTACAAAACATCAAATTTGTTTATAGATCTTGAGGATAAAACCATACCATAGCAGTACAGGGAGAAATTGTGCTTAGTTTATTTTGGTTTACCCATTTGGTTATATTGGCAAGAGACGTCAACAAGGTCATAAAAGATGATTTGTTGGTGCATGCTGAGGATTTTGATAAATTCAACAATCATCCCTGGGGATATGACAGCTTCTACTTGATTGTCCAATATTTACTGACAAAGCTATCCTCAGGGACAACTACATTATACGGCTTTCCTTGGGCTTTCATGGTAAAATTAATCACTAATTTTACTTATCTATTAATTTATATTGAATATAGTCATTATGATTTTTTTTGCTTGCTTCCTGTTTACATTTTTTAGGCTTGGGCATTTGAAGCCATTCCTCCCCTCTAAAATCAGTTAATGGATTACCCCGATGAGGTTTCTCATCCAAGGATGTTTAGGCGGTTGGATGCAAAGAGCAACACCAATATTAAGCAGGTTGATCTCTTTAACCCTCCGGATGATGCAGTACGTCTTCTTCAAGTAAAATAATTCTACTCAAAGATAAGAAAGATATTGAATAGATGTTATATATGGTGCAACAAATATTATATCTGATGCACCAAATGGGACATCTATTGTGATGGGGTATATCTTGCATCAGATTACCCATCTGTTGCTTTGGTTCTCTGAACCCGACTCCTAAAAGATTAACCTTCTACTACAAATTATGCAACAGATGTTTAATCTGATAACATATCGTTCATCTATTGCAACGTATAGATCATCTGTTGCATAAGAGATTACCCATCTTGTGCAGTTGTTGTAATAGATGATTGATATTTTGCATCAGATTATCCATGTATTGCTCTGTTTCTCTTAACCAGACTCAAATGGATTTTAACCAGATACTGCAAACTATGCAATAGATGGGTCTTTTTTAAATGTAGCTCAACAGTGAAAATTATTATATTATATGATTTAAATGCATCTGTCTTTTTTTCTTTTTTATAGGCTGTACATCCATGGATCATGCCTACTAAGGAGAAGTCGGTGATGACTTCTTATATTACTTTAGTTCATGTTAATACTATTGCAGACCCAATGGTGGAGTTAATAAAGAAGGAATTGGCTGGAGCAACAGCCATAAGATGAGCAGTTAGGCAAGGTCAGCCTAATGTCGAGGATCTTCATGACCAACCTTTTACTAAGGCAGATCCAAGTGCTTTTTCTGGTGGAGTTGTTGGTGTTGGTGGCAGGCATGCTGATGATGCTACCACTCGTGATGATGAGCATATTGTTGCTCAATAAAGAATAAATATGTTTGAAAACACCCATTTTCGCCCTTACACAGGTCCCTTTCACCCCTCTTCATCCTCGTGTTTTCATTGCGAATACGACGAGTGCAAAGATAGACAGGATAAACTCTTTAAAAAAGTAGAGGCTATCTCTAAATCTATCAAGGAATTCAAATCCAAGAGGTATGTCATAATATCCAAGAAGGTAAGGAGCCACACACTTCTACAGCGTTGGTTAGGAGAAACAAAAAGCAATTAGAGACGTACTCTCCTCTCAGAAATAAAAAAAAATTGCAATTCCTCCCTCTTCAAAGCTGTTGAATTTCAGGGGCCAGTCAAAAAGGTGGAAATATACGCAAAACTTGGCTTCGAAGAGAAGAGGGATTTGCGATAGGCCAAGAATGCCAAGCCAGGTGCACCAGATTACCCTAGGCCTCCCTCCCACCCACCCCCCAAGACTTCCATACTATGACTGATATGCGTATGTCGTACGAGGACAAGGAAAGTTTACTTTTCCTAACCTAGCCCTTCTAATCTATCCCATGAAGAAGAAGCTACGTAACAGATTTCACATCTGTTGCAATAGCTGTGTATATTGGTGCAACTGGTTGTGGTTCTGTTGTAACTTATTATCCATCTGTTGCATAAGTTACGTTGGATTATTGATTCAGAGAACCCTATGCAATAGATGGACCATCCGTTGCATCTTTACAATTACTAACCTATTTGAAAATTGACTTCTTATCTCACAGTATGTTGACATAATTCTCTGCCTCATGAGGAAAAGGCAATTAATGTATCGGGAAGTTTATGATACTGCCGATAGGATAATTGACCCCGACTTCTGCAAGAAGCTCGAGGATAGGTACGATCAACTCAATAAAGAGGCATCAGCCCTTGGCGTAGGACTTGATTTCCTAGTTCCTACGTTGGTCTAGGATAAATAAGATATATTAAGATATGTTAGAGAGGACAGGCCAAATCCACACGATAAGAGCTGGACCGAGGCAAAAAGGATTCCTGTAGTCATTAGCGTGAACAACATGCATTATCGGGCTGTTGAGATACTACTCGAGAAGGGAAAGATCAATGTTTATGACTCCAACATACCTCTCATTGGTGATTTCGATCTTTTTCTCCTCGTGGAGCCACTAATGGTGCTGTTCCCTATCTTGTTGAGGGAGAGTAAACTGATGAATCATTTGCCAAAGAAAGTGTTGAAGAAGAAATCATGGGATTTTGAAGGTCGAAACATGGGAATGGTCCTTCCAAGAGATGATGCCACTAAAGTGAGCAGCTCGCACACTCTTGCACACATCGAATGTTTACTGACAGGCACAGAAATGGCCGAGCCAATGACTTTTCTATGCGACAACGTTGTGGCAAACTTGCAAGAGGTCTGGGCTTATGGGGTACTAACTGGACGCTTGAAGCCTGCGTATATAGAAGAGCCTGTGAAATAGAAAATTGTAATTTCAAGTCACCCTTCACTTTATTACATGTACATGTAGTGACAATAACTTTTTTTAGATGAAATTTAAGTTTTTTATAATGCAATAGATTAGATTATCAATCTGTTGTAAAATATCCTTAATCCATTCTGGCAGATAATTTATCTGTTGCAATAGGTTGGTCATCTGTTGCATTACGCCGATGTTATTTCTATGAATAATCTAATAATCTAAGTCTAATCTGTTGCAACAATGCGAAAACCTGTTTGATAATTTCCAACAGATGACCTAAATTTTACAACATATACCTAAATTTTTTTGATATTTGCCAACAATTACGCTTGAATATCCATGTGCCCATCAACAACAAACCAGTAGCAAATACACACACCACCAAAAAAATTTCAGCAATTAGGCTTCAATATATATGTGCCCAACAACACAAAACCAGTAGCAATAATGACAACTATGTAGTATCTTCTTCCTCGATTTTGTTTCTCTTCAGAATTCTTGACTTTGTTCAACAAACCTCAAATTACATGATTTGCTTATGAAGGGTGTCGTTCTTCATACCAATTAAAGTAATCGCATCCACCCAATTTCTATAAAAAAAAAAAAAGAGAACACAATTACAAAATAATTACAAGTCAATAATTAATCAACTAATTAAATAAAAAAAATATTACGTTTGAAATCTTACAAGTAAAAAACCTACGACTCGGATTTTGTTGAGTCCAAGAAGTCTTTAACAGAGCTTCATGACCGCACTTACAATATCGAAAATCTTTATAACAAAAAATAGTGGAAGATGCGCTCGACATTATCAAGGTCAGTTGGAAAAAATAAAAGTAATAATTTGAAGAATTTGGATAGATAAAAGAAGATGATGATGAAGAAGAAGATTTGGGAATTTAGGATTAAATTTTAGGAGGAAGATGAATATATAAGACAATGGGGGGGGGGGGGGGAGTAGACGTAGGGGGCCAAGTGACGGCAAGTCAGCGAAATGTGCCCTATTGACACTAACACATTTGATGCCTATTTTATTTTACGTGTTTAAAATGAACATGTTTACTTGATGCCTATTTTATTTTAGGTGTTTGAACTGAACACCGTTGATGGGTTGTGCCTTTTTTTATTTTAATTCAATTCACTTTAACCTTTCTACATGTAGTGGCAATTTTGTATGTCCAACGAAAGTTGAATTTTTATAATGGAACAGATTCTCCGTCCGTTGTAACAGTTATCCTACCTGTTCTGACATATAGTTTATTAGTTACAATAGGTTGGTCATCTGTTGTATTATCTCGATATTTTTATCTAAAGTCCATCTGTTGCAACAGTGGAAAGACCTATTTGATAAATTCCAACAAATAACCTACCTGTTGCAATATATGTATAAATCTGTTCGATTATTCCAATAGATGTGTCGTCTATTGCAATAGATAAAGTCCATCTGTTGCAATATATGTCTAAATCTATTTTTTTTCAATAGATGTGTCATCTGTTGCATTATCTTGATGTTTTTATCTAAAGTCCACCTGTTGCAATAGTGGGAAAACCTGTTTGATAAATTCCAATAGATTACCTACCTGTTACAACATATATCTAAATCCGTTCAATTTTTCCAATAGATGTGTCATCTGTTACAATAGATACATTATCTGTTTCAATATTTGAATCTAGTATTCCTTTTCAATTAATAAGTTCAAATCTAAGGAATGAATAAAATTCATAAAGAAAATAAAATAAATCGAAGCCTTCATAAATTAGCTGAAATAAGTCAACGAATAAATTAAATGTAAAAAAATTATTATGGGTACAGATCTCAACAAATACATCAATAACAATTTAAGTATACTGCCAAGGATTGCTTTAACAGGCTCAAGCTATAAAGATCTACCCAGTATGGACAAGTTGTTCTTCATCCGGTGCTATGGAATTCGGCTTTGCTCGTCGTGTATCTTTATTGTCACTTGCATACAGTTGCTGTATTTTCTGTTCTACGTATTTCCATAAAAAGAATAGCATATTGTAAATACTGTTCAGCAGTAGCTTCTTCTATATCCACCTGGAAAGCCAGAATTGGTCAATGCTAATCACGGAGATACAACAAAATAGAAAATGATACCTCATCTCTTCTAGTAAATTAAATAGGTCTTCCTCCCATTTTAAATTATCCCAAACATATTATATTTCTGTTGCAATAATGAATTAACTTTTGGGACAAATTTCTACACGAGAAAGACCTTGTGTGATAATTTCCAATGGATGAACCATCCATTGCAACATATGAATCATCTATTGCAGCAGATAGGTCGTCTTTTGGTACAACTAAAAGCGGTACGAAGAGCTGTTTGATTTGCTAAAACAGACAAGACATATGTTGCACTAGATAAAGTATCTGGTGCAACAGGTTAGTCAACTATTGCAACAAATATATATATATCTGTTTGATAATTTTTAGCAGATGTGTCATCTGTTGAAACAGATATGTGTCTGTTTGTTTTGTTAGTTGGAGGACATATAATATATCCACTTTTTTTAGCTTGTGCTGCTCTTTTTTGGACATTGTACGTTGCTCAGTGCAACATACAGACAGAGGAGTTACAATTTCGCTTATTTGGATGCCTGATAATGCCCTGGAAACCACTCTCTTTCTCCTTTTAGCACTAATCTCTAATGGAGCGGATGGAAATAAAATCCTCTTTGATGAAATGAGACCCCTCTTAGATATCAATTCCTTTACAGAAGCAATTAATGCATTAATAGCATTAATCACTACATCACGTTTCGCCCTGCAGTCTTCACATTTGCATGCAGAATATTCACTGGGAGAGGAAAAAGCTGTATAACCAGTATGATCATATTCATAATGGTTTGCTTTAAATAATATAAGAGGAGCATCATTAGCATCAATAGTAGCACCACTACCACTACCAACAACTCCATCAACAACAACAAGCCCACCCTCCAAAATTATTTTTCTTATAATGGTTGTTGCTCCAAACAATTCCATTTTTATTCTGTCGATGACCTTAGGGTCCGATAAAGTTTGCACAGACTGTAAAGTAAGAAAAAATGGCATCTTCAACTCTCGATTGGTCGGAACTAGCGACGGATGCACATTCTAACATAAATCATTACATATATTAGAATGATGATTAGATCATTCAAAAACATTATTAATTAAAATGAAAAACTTAATTATAATTATACTTACTGCATCCTTCGGGGGGTTGAA